>NC_136332.1:7739275-7782370 GCF_964198595.1 Lampetra fluviatilis | reverse complement strand
CAGACAGCGCGCTAACCACTACACCACCGCTCCCCCCACACACACACAGACACACAGACAGCGCGCTAACCACTACACTACCGCTCCCCCCACACACACACGGACACACAGACAGCGCGCTAACCACTACACCACCGCTCCCCCCACACACACACAGACACACAGACAGCGCGCTAACCACTACACTACCGCTCCCCCCACACACACACAGACAGCGCGCTAACCACTACACTACCGCTCCCCCCCCACACACACACACATAGACAGCACACTAACCACTACACCACCGCTCCCCCCACACACACACGGACACACAGACAGCGCGCTAACCACTACACCACCGCTCCCCCCACACACACACAGACACACAGACAGCGCGCTAACCACTACACCACCGCTCCCCCCACACACACACAGACACACAGACAGCGCGCTAACCACTACACTACCGCTCCCCCCACACACACACGGACACACAGACAGCGCGCTAACCACTACACCACCGCTCCCCCCCACACACACACAGACACACAGACAGCGCGCTAACCACTACACCACCGCTCCCCCCACACACACACGGACACACAGACAGCGCGCTAACCACTACACTACCGCTCCCCCCACACACACACAGACACACAGACAGCGCGCTAACCACTACACTACCGCTCCCCCCACACACACACAGACACACAGACAGCGCGCTAACCACTACACCACCGCTCCCCAGAGTTGAAACTTTGTAATTCCTGCTGCTCCCCACCCGTACACGTACAGCCACTGAGCTACGTCGCTCTGTGGGCCTCACCCTGGCAGGCGACAAGTAATTGAATGGTTTTAAAAAATCATCTCGTTTGGTTTTCTAAAAGGTACAAGAGTTGCACATTGCACTTCACAATCTGAACCTTCGTGTCTACTGGAGGAATCCGACGAGCTCTAAAGCTCTTTATACCCCCCCCCCCCCCCCCCCCCGTGGTGCTGCAGGGTGCAGCTGCTGGGTGCGCTGAAGCATGGGCAGGTGCGTGACGTCATGGTGCAGGGAGACATCTTCCTGAACCCCTCACTCACGGAGGCCTTCTGCATGGCCATCGTGGAGGCCGCCAGCTGCGGCCTGCAGGTGGGGCACGCCGCTCGCTGCTGGAGCTCGCTGCTCACCACTCGCTCGCTCACCACTTGCTCCTTGCGCTCGCTGCTCACCGCTCGCTCACCGCTCGCTGCTGGCGCTCGCTGATGGCGCTCGCTGCTCACCGCTCGCTCACCGCTCGCTGCTGGCGCTCGCTGATGGCGCTCGCTGCTCACCGCTCGCTCACCGCTCGCTGCTGGCGCTCGCTGATGGCGCTCGCTGCTCACCGCTCGCTCACCGCTCGCTGCTGGCGCTCGCTGATGGCGCTCGCCAAACAAACACTCGCACTTGCGCTCGATCGCTCAGAAATATTCGTACTCGCCGCTCACCCCGCACACTCACACCCTCGCTCGCACTCACACCCGCACACTCTCACTGCTCACGCTCACTAAACTCAACTCTCACCCTCGAACTAGCTGAACCTCGGACAAACCCGTCGTCAAGACCTCATCCCAGGGTCACCAGTGCCGCCCCTGTCCGTAGGACCCCACGTGACCCGGTGCCGCCCCCCCCACCCCCCCCCGTGCCCAGGTGGTGAGTACGCGTGTCGGGGGGGGTGCCCGAGGTGATGCCGGAGGACCTGATGGTGCTCTGCGAGCCGAGCGTGCGGGCGCTGGCGCTGGGCGTGGAGCGGGCGGTGGAGCGGGTGCGGCGCGGCGCCGTGCCGCACCCGGCCACCACGCACGAGCGCGTGGCGCGCCTCTACGACTGGCGCGACGTGGCACGCCGCACCGAGAAGGTGGGGCGGCGGCGACGGTGGTGGTGGTGGTGGAGGTGGTGGTGGAGGTGGTGGAGGTGGTGGTGGAGGTGGAGGTGGTGGAGGTGGTGGTGGAGGTGGAGGTGGCGGTGGAGGCCGTGGAGGCTGTGGAGGCCGTGGTGGTGGAGGTGGTGGTGGTGGAGGTGGTGGAGGTGGTGGTGGTGGTGAAGGTGGTGGAGGTGGTGGTGGAGGTGGTGGAGGTGGCGACGACGGTGGTGGAGGTGGTGGTGGTGGAGGTGGTGGAGGTGGCGACGGCGACGGTGGTGGAGGTGGTGGAGGTGGTGGTGTTGATGCGGTGGAGCGGTGGTGGAGCACGGCGCTACGCTGCACTACCAACCCGGCGACCCGAGTTCGATTCCCGCTCACGGCCAACACCGGTGACGATTGTCTGAACCGGTCATGGGCCTCCCCTAGGTTGACTCGGCTTCAAATGAACACGTGGCGAGGGGAACAAAAGGCGGCCGGGCGTGGTGCTGGCCACCCGCCCCCTCGTGCGCCGTGCCGGTAGCCTTCGTAGGCGCTGCCGCTCGCTAACAGCACTCGCCCCGACAGCCTGTTGCAGGCCACACGGGGGGGGGGGGATCTTTGTCTTTCGGTGGCGTTGATGCAAACAGCGCACCGTGCTGCGCCTCCCCACGCATCTCCCCCCCGCCCTTCCGCCCTTCCCCCCCGGCCCCCCCCCCCACCGCCCCCCCCCCGCCGCCCCCCCCCCGCCCCCCCGCCAGGTGTACGACGACGCGGCGCGTGACGCGGCGCTGCCCCTGGGCGAGCGTGTGGAGCGGCTGCTGGACCAGTGCGGCCCCTTCGCGGGCCTCGTGTTCGGCTTCATGGCGCTGCTGGACGTGGTGCTCCTCTTCCTGCTCGACCTCCTCTACCCCCGGCACCTCATCGACGCCGCGCCCGACACCCAGCCCCTCCGGACGGGGGGAGGGGGGGGGAGGGGTGGGGCCGGCGGGGGGAGGGGGGGGGGGAGGAGGGGAGGGGCCGCGGCGAGGGATCGCCGCCGCGGAACCGGCGGAAGACGGCGAGGGGTCGTGACCCCCCCGGGGAGGGCGGCCGTGCGAGGTCGTGACCCTGGGCTTGACCGGCGCGGGTTAGCCGCTTTCGGTGGTGGCGGTGAGGTTAAGTGCGGGTACCCCCCCCACCCCACCTCCATCCCCTTATTCCGAGAAGACCGAGCCGGCGTGGAAGAATCTGAATGTTTATTCAGACTGTTAGAATCTGATGAGCTACGAAGCCCTTTGGCACGGATGTCGAGGGTCGGCCAGTACGCCGCGTGCCCGGCGGGGCGGCCTCTCTCTCCGGAGGAGCCTCGCTCCCTCCCGCCAGCCCTCCCGCCAGCAGTGCGGCGGGCGGGCACTTGCAGGGCCGCGCCTGCGACCTCTAGGAGCAAGGCGCCGGGCGCCACGGGGGTCCCACCGGGGGTGCCCCCCCGGGTTTGTGTTTTGCACTCCAGGGCTAGTAGTTGTTGTTGTTGTGCAAATTATTATTTGACCAAATTCTCCGTAACCCTCTCTCCCCCCACCGTGTTTTTAAGCACAAGTTCGGGATGCTTCGTCGTATATTCAGGTCGCCGTGCGTGAGCGTGTGAGCGTGAGCGTGTGTGTGTGTGAGCGTGTGTGTGTGTGAGCGTGTGTGTGTGTGAGCGTGTGTGTGTGTGAGCGTGTGTGTGTGTGAGCGTGTGTGTGTGTGTGAGCGTGTGAGCGTGAGCGTGTGTGTGTGTGAGCGTGTGTGTGTGTGAGCGTGTGTGTGTGTGAGCGTGTGTGTGAGCGTGTGTGTGAGCGTGTGTGTGAGGGTGTGCTTGAGTGTGAGCGTGAGTGTGT
This sequence comes from Lampetra fluviatilis, assembly GCF_964198595.1. NCBI lineage: Eukaryota > Metazoa > Chordata > Hyperoartia > Petromyzontiformes > Petromyzontidae > Lampetra > Lampetra fluviatilis. The sequence continues at coordinate 7,778,667 of NC_136332.1, read as the reverse complement.
GCGTGAGTTTGTGTGTGACTTTGTGTGACTGTGTGTGAGAGTCTTTGCAGTGTGGCGCTGAGTGTGTGAGAGTGGGTGTGTGTTCGCTAACAGCACTTGCCCCTACAGTCTGTTAAGGCTATACGGGGGATCTTTGTGTGTGTTAGTGTGTGTGTGTGAGTGAGTGAGTGTGCGTGTTAGTGTGTGTTAGTGTGTTGCTCCTACAGTCTGTTAAGGCTATATGGGGATCTTTGTCTTTGTTAGTGAGTGTTAGTGAGTGTTAGTGAGTGTGTGTGTGCTTGACTGTGCGTGTGATTGATTGTGTGTGTGATTGACTGTGCGTGTTAGAGTGAGCGTGTGGAGCGGTGGCGAAGCGGTTAGCGCGCTGCGCTACGAACCCTGCCCACCCGGGTTCGATTCCCGCTCAGGGCCAGTAACAGCAGCGAATATCTCAACCGGTCCTGGACCTCTTCTCGGTCGACTCAGCCTCAAATGTGTATCTAGTGCGGTGTGTAGTAAACATCGCCACTGGGGAGACAAAGGCGGCCGGGTGTGGTGCTGGCTACCCACCCCAATCTTCATCGATTCTCACTAACAGCACTTGCCCCAACGGTCTTGTGAAGGCTACAGGGGGGATCTTTGTCTTTGTGTGGGTCATTTCAGTCGGTCAACCCATGGCCTACCTGCTGGGTCTGTACCGCGACCTCCTGCCTGCAGCGAGCCTTGGACACTTCACGTGACGGTCTCAAAGTGCACCCAGCCTGGCACAGGCGCCGTGGTGACTTAGTGGCGGCTGCCGCTGCTGTCGTTGTTGTGTGTGTTGGTGGAGAGCGGTGGCGCCGTGGTTAGCGCACCGCGCTACGAACTTCTGCTCCGAGCCCCCCCCCTCCCCCCGTGCTCTCTCGGGGTCACGCTCAGAATCCGAATCTTTTATTCATCCCGGAGAAATCCGATAAGCTACGAAGCTCTTTTTCACAGACGTCCGAAGTTGCCGTCGGGGCGAGTTTGCGCCGCGTGTGCCGCGTGTGACGCGTGTGTGACGCGTGTGTGACGCGTGTGTGACGCGTGTGTGACGCGTGTGCAGTAAGGGGCGTTCGTTATCGTTTCAGGGTTGTTGTTGTTGATTTGCAGAGCTGTTTATTTTGTATTTGTACCGCAAGCAATCAAGACAAGCGGATATCCCACCCGCGGTGGCGAGATGTTGACTACCTCGCCTGGTACGCAGGAGGTCGTGGGTTCGATCCCGACCCTGACGCCTGCTGCTGTATATTTGGAGTTTGCGTCTCTCTCTCATCATCATCACGGTGGCTAGGAGATGTTAACTACCTCGCCTGGTCTACAGGAGGTCGTGGGTTCGATCCCGACCCTGACGCCTGCTACTGCGTGTCTCTCTCTCCCCGTGGTCGCGTGTATGGTGGTGATGACCCCTCCCGCCCTCCCTCCCTCTCTCCCACCTCGTCCGTCCCCGGGACTCGCTCGCACGCTCCGTGAGCGGCCCCCATCAAAACCCCTCCCTGCTGCCGCGTCTCGTTTTGTGTGCGAGCGTGCCAGTGGGCGTGTCCGTGTGTGTTGTGGGCACTGGGGGAGGCAAAGGCGGCCGGGTGTGGTGCTGGCCACCCACCCCCTCAATCCGGCTTTCATAGTAGATGCTACTTGCCCCCCCCACGTTAAAGGCTATACGGGGGATTCTTATCTTTGTGAGTTGGCACAATGTGGAGCACAGGTGGTGCATCTTGCCAGCCATCTCGGGCAGCCAACCCATGGCAACTGGGTCTGTCCCGTGACCTCACGCACCTAGCCTGGCACATCAATAAACCCATAACACCTGGGTCTGTCCCATGACCTCACGCACCTAGCCTGGCACATCAATAAACCCATAACACCTGGGTCTGTCCCGTGACCTCACGCACCTAGCCTGGCACATCAATAAACCCATAACACCTGGGTCTGTCCCGTGACCTCACGCACCTAGCCTGGCACATCAATAAACCCATAACACCTGGGTCTGTCCCGTGACCTCACGCACCTAGCCTGGCACATCAATAAACCCATAACACCTGGGTCTGTCCCGTGACCTCACGCACCTAGCCTGGCACATCAATAAACCCATAACACCTGGGTCTGTCCCGTGACCTCACGCACCTAGCCTGGCACATCAATAAACCCATAACACCTGGGTCTGTCCCGTGACCTCACGCACCTAGCCTGGCACATCAATAAACCCATAACACCTGGGTCTGTCCCGTGACCTCACGCACCTAGCCTGGCACATCAATAAACCCATAACACCTGGGTCTGTCCCGTGACCTCACGCACCTAGCCTGGCACATCAATAAACCCATAACACCTGGGTCTGTCCCGTGACCTCACGCACCTAGCCTGGCACATCAATAAACCCATAACACCTGGGTCTGTCCCGTGACCTGCTAGCCACGAGCCTTCGACACTTCACGTGTTGGCCTCAAAGTGCACCTAGCCTGGCACAGGCGCTGTGGTTACGAACGGGGGTTGTTGATGGTGATGTTGGTTGTGATGGTGGTGGTGATGGCGGTGCCAGGCTAAGTGCATCTTACATTGGAATGTCTGTAGAGGTGGAGTCACAACATCACGATCAACATCGCCACCATCAACAACATCTTCGAGTGAGAGGTGCTGATGATACAGTATTTTATACACTTACATATGATGCTTACTGAATGGTTAAAACCACTTCCAGAGTTTTGCTCCAATTGAACCGATGGGATTTATGTGAATAAAGAATAAAACGATGTACGTACTCTGTGAGTCACTCGGTGGCTGCGATCTTTCGAGGTGCCTCTCAGCTGTGCCGGGCGCCGTCCGGGAGTTGTTGGCACGATGTCCGACGTTCCGTTCCACCCGTGATTGGGACCTTCTGCGGAGAGCTGTCATTTGTCTTGGTCGAGTTAAACCAAATCAGTCGTGTTCCAAATCCTCTCTCGAGTTGAGACGAACACAATCCGACTCCCCGCACGCTCGTCAACAACGCCGGGCGTGCGTGACATTAGTGGACACATATAACAGGAGACGTTTCGGACGATCACCCTTCTTCATGTGGTATGAAGAAGCGGGATTGGCCACTTTAATTAAACGAATATAAACGCGTTGAGTGCGGTAACCACTGCACCACCGCTCCAACCGAACCAAGCCTGCCAATAACCCTCGAGCCACAGGACGTAACACTGCAAACTCCAGCCCCAAACCTGACCCCGGCCACAACCCTGACCCCAACTCTGACCCCAACCTTGGTTCGAGACCCAACTCTGACCCTTGACCACAACCCTAACCTCAACTCTGACCCCAACCCTGGTTCGAGACCCAACTCTGACCCTTGACCACAACCCTAACCCCGACCCAAAACCCTGACCTCTCCCATGGCTCCAGGCCCAACCCTCACCCTGGCCCCAGCCCGGACTCATCTCGGGCTTCACCGTGAGCAGACACCTTCACGGAATGTACAGAGACTAGAGATAAAATATCCCACGTGTAGCCACACGGATTCGTAGGGGAAAGTGCCGTTTAGAGAGCACCCTTTAAGATGAGCACGGCTCATTCTCGGGTGGTGTGTTCGACACCACGTCTCGGCCGCCTTTGTCTCCCCAGTGCCGATGCTTCACACCGTAACAGAAAATCATTTTCGGCTGAGTTGATCTACGGGAGGCCCAGACCAGCTTCATATTGCACTGAATTGCGAGTGCGGGAAACGCCGCTTCGCGCACTGGCGCACACACAAAGCCAAACGTGTCCCCCCCCCGTGTGGCCTTGTAACGGAATGATGGGGCGAGTGGTGTTAGCGAGCGCCGATCAAGGCCGGCACGGTGCACGATGGAGTGAGTGCACCACGCCGGTCCCACGTTCGCCTGTGCAGGGCTCACGAGTCAGTGTGGTGGAGACCCAGGACCGGATCCGATTTTCGTCACCGATGTTGGCTGTGCAGCGGGAATCGAACTCAGGTCGCCAGGTTCCTCGCCCTAACCATTGTGCCACCGCTCCCCACGTACACACAGATTCCCACATTTACAGACACACACACGCGTACCTACACACTCACATTCACGCACGAACACATTTACGCTCGCGCTTACACCCACTCACTCACCCACTCATCCACCCACTCACATACCACCCCATCCACCCACGCATCCACCGACTCACCCACTCATCACCCAATCAATCACAAATTCGCCCACTCACAAACTCGCCCATCTACCCACCCACCCGCACACCCACCCACTCACCCACCCACTCACCCACCCACTCACGCACCCACTCACGCACTCGCTCACGCACCCACTCACCCACCGACTCACACACTCACCCACACGTTCACCCACACGCCCACCCACACACCCACCCACTCATGAACACCCCCGCACATAGCCACGCGCACCCCTTCCCGACGCCTCCACGCCGCTCCCTCCCGCTGCGCGTGGGGTGTGTGGTGTGGGTGGGTGGTGTGGTGGTGTATGGGGGGGGGGGGGTGTGGGGTGGTGTGGGGGGGGGGTTCGGCTCTACCGGGGACCCCCGTCCCGGGCACCCCCTTCGCGGACGCTCCCGTCGCGGCCTCCCGGCGCGGCTCCCCCGCCCGAGTCGGTGTCGTCGCTGGGCGCCGACGACAGCGGCCGGGAGCGACGTCCGGGCCGCGCGAGGCCCTCGAACATCGTGGCGATGCTCCTCACGGTGCCCCGCGAGCCCCGCCTCTCGTGGCCGCAGCCCCCCGCGCTCTCCTCCCCGCTGCCGCCCGTCGAGTCGGCGGGCGGCTCCGTCGTCTGGCACCGACGCCTCCTCCTGCCGACTTCCCAGACGCGCTCGCCGGCTTCCCCTCCTGCTGCTGCTGCTGCTGCTGCTGCTTCGTCTTCTACTCCTCGTCGCCGCCACCGTCGCCCCGAGTCGCCATCCTCCCCCTCCTCGCTCTCCCCCCGCGCGGCCCTCGCCGCGAGCCGCTCCCTCGGGCCCCGGGGCGCCGCGGCCCGAGTCGAGGCGCCGTCCAGGACGCTGCGGCGCCCGGCGCCGTCCGTTCTGGTGCTGTCCGCGATGCTCAGAGTCCCTGTCCTGTCCGTCCTAGAGCTGTCCGCGGTGCTCAGTGTCCATGTCCTGTCCGTCCTGTCCGTCCTGGGGCTGTCCGCGGTGCTCAGTGTCCATGTCCTGTCCGTCCTGGGGCTGTCCGCGGTGCTGAAACTGCGGCCGCTGTCCACGGTGCTGAAGTTGACGGCGCCGAGGGCGAGGCTCGGGACCCTCGCGGCCTCCGCCCCGCCCCCTTCCCGCTCGGCCCCCACCGCGCCGCGCCGCTCCAGCGAGGCCCTCTCGAAGCGCTGCTTGGTGCGCCTGATGGCCTGGTGCACCATGCCGGCCGTGAGCACCGCGGAGCTCGCCGCACGCGCCCCCTCCGCCTCGTCGCGGCTGCTCCACCGCAAAGAGGCCGCGGCCTCCTCCTCCTCCTCCTCCTCTGGTCTCCCGCGGCCGCCCCGGCCCCACGCGGCCGAGGGAGGCGCCGCTCTCCCGGCCGCCGCCTCCGGGTGGCGCCGTGCGGCGGGGCCCTCGCGGACGCTGCCGCCCTCCCGGTCGAGGGCGAGGCGAGAGGAGGAGGCCCCGCCGCGTCCGTCCAGGAGGTTGGGGTCGGAGAGCACCTTGGTGAGCAGCGTGGAGGCGCGCCGGCGCCGCGACTGCACGGACGACTTGACGAGGCCCTCGTGGTAGAGGTCCGCCGCTGACTGGCGGCGCGGGAAGGCGCCGGGCCTCTCGTGCGGAGCGCCGGGGCCGCCGCCGCTCCGCACGAACTCCTCGTCCGACTCGCACAGCGTCCCCTCGCTGCGCGCCGCCTGCAGCCGCGGGCTCCCCCAGCTCGCCGCGTCCCCGTGGGACCCCGCGAGGTTCGCCGCGAGCCCGCGCCTGGTGGCGCGACGCGGCGCGAAGTGGGAGCGAGTCTCCGTGTGGTGGGGCCTCGCGGCGGCGGCGGCGGTGGTGACGGCGGCGGCGGTGGTGACGGCGGCGGTGGCCTCATCGTGCTGCTGCTGCTGCTGTGGCCTCGCTGGGCCCAGGGGGGTCGGGACGGCCACCTCCGTGGGGGATCGCAGCTCGCCGAGGCTCCGCGACAGTTTGGGGTCCTTGGGAGCGACAGCGGCCGTCTCCGTCTCGATCCAGCGGCCCGTGTCGTGGGCCCGCAGCGCGCGCCGCTGACGCTCCACCAGGGCCGCCGCGCCGCGCCGCTGGCCGACGGCCGCGAGGGGCAACGCCGCCTGCTGCTGCTGGTGGTGAGGGTGGTGGTGGTCACGTGGTTCCTCATCCTCCTGCTGCTCATCCTGGGTCGTGGCTTCCTCCTCGTGTAGCTGCTGCTGCTGATGATGATGATGATGGTCACGTGGTTCTTCCTCCTGCTCATCTTCATTTGCAACTTGTTGCTGATTTGGAACTTGCTGCTGGTTTGGAACTTGCTGCTGATTTGAAGCTTGTTGCTGATTTGGGACTTGCTGCTGAGTTGGAACTTTTTGCTGCTGATTTGGGACTTGCTGCTGCTGATGATTTGGAATTTGCTGCTGATTTAGGACTTGCTGCTGATTTGAGACTTGCTGCTGATTTGGGACTTGTTGCTGATTTAAAACTTGTTGCTGCTGCTGCTGAGTTGGAACTTTTTGCTGCTGATTTGGAACTTGCTGCTGAGTTGGAACTTGCTGCTGATTTGCAACTTGTTGCTGATGCTGATTTGGGACTTGTTGCTGATTTGGGACTTGTTGCTGTTGCTGCTGCTGCTGTTGTGGTGCCTGCTGATTTGCCACCTGTTGTTGATTCTGCTGCTGCTGCTGCTGATCCTTCTGATTCTGCTGCTGCTGCTGATTCTGCTGCTGCTGCTGATTCTGCTGCTGCTGCTGATTCTGCTGCTGCTGATTTTGCTGCTGTTGTCTCGCGAAGGGGGTCCCGTCCAGGCGATCCTGGGGGGGGGGGGAGGGGCGAGGCACGGACCCCGTTAGCCACTGCTCACCTCGCCCTCCGCCCCCCCCGCTCCCCTACAGCCCCCCCACCCACCACCCTTCCACCACCCACCCCACCCACTCCACCCACCCCCCCACCAACCACCAACCCACCTTCACCACCAACCACCAACCCACCCCCCACCCCACCGCCCAACTTCTCCGCACCCCCTGCCCTTGTGGGAAGATATAACGCAACTCATACGCACCAAAGACAAAGATCCCCCGTGTAGCCTCAACAGGTTGTAGGGGCAAGTGCCGTTAGCGAGTGGCAGCACCCTGTGAAGGCCGGCACTGTGGCCCACAAGGGGGTGGGTGGCCAGCAAGCACACCCATACACACACACAGACATACACACACAGACATACACACAGACATACACACCCATACATACACACCCATACACACACACCCATACACACACCCATACACACACAGACATACACACACAGACATACACACACCCAAACACACACAGACATACATACATACACACACCCATACACACCCATACACACCCACAGACATACACACACCCATACACACCCATACACACACACCCATACACAACAACCGCCATTCGCCACTAAGTGGCGGTGACGTCACCACGACGCTTGTGCCAGGCCAAGTGCACATTGAGGCCACGTGAAGTGTCGAACGCCTGCTGGCAGGAGGTCACGGGGCAGACCCAGCAGGTGCCACGGGTCGACTGACCGAGATGACCGAGATGACTGGCTGATGCACCACCTGTGCCCCCTACTGTACCAACTTGCTGTGCTTTAGCCACCCGGCGCTCCGATCGTTGTTGTGAGCGTCGCTCCTCCGCCCTCCGTTGTTGTTGGAGGGCGACTGCCTCCAACTGCCCAGTAGCGTCCTTCACGAGCCTCCTCCACTGAGGCCGATCTTGACACCGCTGGTACCAGTCATCGGCAAGTCCACTCAGCTCCACGTCCTCCTGTACCACATCACTCAATCTCTTCTCCAGCCCGTGCCGCGCCCGTTTAATCCCCTCGATCCGGCCGAACAAAAGCTGTTTAGGCATGCGGTGGCTGGGCATGCGGGCTACATGACCCAGCCAATGCAGCCTTGCCTGCCGGAGGAACTCACCGATGGGACTTTGACCAGATCTTTCAAGGATTTGTGAGCTCCTCACACAATCCAGCCTGGTTAAACCCAGGATGGATCGTAGGCAGGCCAGCCTAAATGTTTCCAACCGGCGAAGATGCTCCATTAGGGGGGTCCACGTTTCGCAAGCGTAGAGAAGGGAGGGAATGACTGTGGCCGAGAAGACCTGAAGCTTCGTGCGGAACGACAGACCAGGTAGCTTCCACACAGCGTTACGCAACCGATGAAAAGATATTGCCGCTCGACTGATTCGGAATGAGACCTCTGCTATTAAACTGGAGCCGGTCATAAGCACACTGCCCAGGTATGGGAAACTCTCCATTCTCTCCACAACTGCCCATCACCGATTGGGAGTTGTGGGGGTGGAGTGTCCGATGGTACAATATACCCAGGCAGGTGCTTAGTTTTTGGTGGGGCTGATGGTAAGGCCCCACCTCTTAGTGGCACGCTCCAGTCTCAGCAGCAGCGTCTCCAACTCCTCCTCTGAAGGAGCAGCTATTACCAGATCATCGCCATACATAACGTGGTTGACCAATAGTGAGCCATCCCTTGATCTTGTGCGATCAAGACATACACACACCCATACACACAGACATACACACACCCATACACACAGACATACACACCCATACACACACACGGACACACACACACCCATACACAGATATACACTCTCCCATACACACAGACATACACACACCCATAGACACAGACATACATACACACACAGACATACACACACAGACATACACACACCCATACACACACCCATACACACAGACATACACACACCCATACACACACACAGACATACCCACACACACAAAGGCATCCACACACACATACACACAGACACACACCGACATACACACACACACACAGACGTACACCACACACACAGACATACCCCACACACACACACCCATACACACACAGACATACACCACACACACAGAAATACCCCACACACACACACCCATACACACACACACCCATACACACACACACCCATACACACACAGACATACACACACACACAAAGACATACACACACACAGACACACACCCATACACACACAGATACACACCCATACACACACACAGACACATACACACACACATACATATACACAGACATACACACACCCCTACGTGCGCTGTGCCGGTCCTAATTGGTGCTCGCTAACAGGACTTGTCCCTCCTGGCTGTCAAAGCTATACGGAGGATCTTTGTCTTTGTGTGTGTGGTGGGTGTGTGGTGTGTGTGTGTGGTGTGTGTGGTGTGTGTGTGTGGTGTGTGTGTGTGGTGGGTGTGTGTGTGGTGTGTGTGGTGTGTGTGGTGTGTGTGTGATGGGTGTGTGTGGTGTGTGTGTGTGGTGTGTGTGGTGTGTGGTGTGTGTGTGTGGTGTGTGTGTGTGGTGTGTGTGGTGTGTGTGGTGTGTGTGGTGTGTGTGTGTGTGGAGTGTGTGTGTGGTGTGTGTGTGTGCTGTTAGGAGTCTGCACGCAAGGGGGCGCAGTTGGTGCGGCCACAGCCGATGTCACCGGCCGTGTCAACCCCGGGACCTTCTCCTGCGAGCCACGAGCCTTCGACACGTCACGTGACAGCCTCAAAGTGCACCTAGCCTGGCACGAGCGCCGTGGTGACGTCACCGCCACGTGGTGGCGAATGGCGGCTGTTGATGTGCCTATTCGCGTATGTGGAGTGTATGGTGTGTGTAGTGTGTGTATGTACCATGTGTGTGTGGTGTCTGTGTGGTGTGTGTATGGTGTGTATATCTGGTGTGTGTGTGTTGTGTGTGTGTGTTGTGTGTGTGTGTGGTGTGTATGTACCATGTGTGTGGTGTGTGTGTGTAGTATGTGTGTAGTGTTATTGTGCGTGTGTGGTGTGCGGTGTGTGTGTGTTTCTTCCTGACGCTTCTCTAGTAAACCACTCAGCACACACACCCCACACACCCCACACACACACCACACACACACACCACACACCACACACACACCACACACACACATCACACACACACCACACACACCCCCCACATACACACCCCACACACACCCCCCACACACACACCACACACACACACCACACACACACCACATACACACCCCACACACCCCACACACTCCCCACAACAACACCACACACACTACACGCCATGGAGCGAGTGTCTGCGAGACTTTAATTGGAAAGCAATCGGCGTTCGTGCGTCACAATCGGGGGTGGGGGGGGCGCGTCACAATCGGGGGGCCCCACGTCACAATCGGCGTTCAGAAATATCCCTCGAGTGCAAAACACGTGGAAGTCGATCCACACCTCGTGATCAGCACCACGTGGGCCACTCCAACACAGACGGGGAGACAAATAGACGGCGCGGCGCGGACAGAACGCGAGAGTGGTGGGCAGCGGGAGACATGAGTCTATGGGTCTCTGTGTGAGTCTATGGGCCTCTGTGTGAGTCTATGGGGTCTGTGTGAGTTTATGGGTCTCTGTGTGAGTCTATGGGTCTCTGTGCGAGTCTATGGGGTCTGTGTGAGTTTATGGGTCTCTGTGTGAGTCTATGGATCTCTGTGTGAGTATATGGGTCTCTGTGTGAGTCTAATGGGTCTCTATGTGAGTCTATGGGTCTCTGTGCGAGTCTATGGGTCTCTGTGTGAGTCTATGGGTCTCTGTGTGAGTCTATGGGTCTCTGTGGAGTCTATGAGTCTCTGTGTGAGTCTATGAGTCTCTGTGTGAGTCTATGGGCCTCCGTGTGAGTCTGTGGGTCTCTGTGTGAGTCTATGGGTTTCTGTGTGAGTCTGTGGGTCTCTGTGTGAGTCTGTGGGTTTCTGTGCAAGTCTATGAGTCTATGTGTGAGTCTATGGGTCTCTGTGTGAGTGCTCCGTGTGAGTCTATGGGTCTCTGTGTGAGTCTATGGGTCTCCGAGTGAGTCTATGGGTCTCCGAGTGAGTCTATGGGTCTCTGTGTGAGTCTATGGGTCTCCGAGTGAGTCTATGGGGTCTGTGTGAGTCTATGGGTCTCTGTGTGAGTCTATGGGTCTCTGTGTGAGTCTCTGAGTCTCTGTGTGAGTCTATGGGTCTTTGTGCGAGTCTATGGGTCTCTGTGTGAGTCTATGGATCTCTGTGTGAGTCTAATGGGTCTCTATGTGAGTCTATGGGCCTCTGTGCGAGTCTATGGGTCTCTGTGCGAGTCTGTGGGTCTCTGTGTGAGTCTATGGGTCTCTGTGCGAGTCTGTGGGTCTCTGTGTGAGTCTATGGGTCTCTGTGTGAGTTTATAGGTCTCCGTGTGAGTCTGTGGGTCTCTGTGTGAGTTTATAGGTCTCCGTGTGAGTCTATGGGTCTCCGTGTGAGTCTATGGGTCTCTGTGCGAGTCTGTGGGTCTCTGTGTGAGTCTATAGGTCTCCGTGTGAGTCTGTGGGGTCTCTGTGTGAGTCTATGGGTCTCTGTGCGAGTATATGGGTCTCTGTGTGAGTCTATGGGTCTCTACTTGAGTCTATGGGTCTCCGTGTGAGTCTATGGGTCTCTATGTGAGTCTATGAGTATCTGTGTGAGTCTATGGGTCTCCGAGTGAGTCTATGGGTCTCTGTGTGAGGGTCTCTGTGACCTTGTGTGGGTGCGACTGGACCATACTTCACCACCCTGATCTATTAACCCTCCCTCCCCCCCCCCCCCGCTACGTCAATTGAGTTTCGCTTCGTGTGGTGAAGAATGAAACTTTGAGAACCTCGAGTGAAAGAGAAAAAAAAACCCAGCACCGCACTTCTGCACAGATAGATTCAACAATCCGTTGCTGTACTGCCACCCCCCCCCCCCCGAACACCTCCTGGGCAGCCTGTAGCACCTGGTATCCCCACCCGGGTCACCCATTCATTCAAGAACTTGCCAGGACCAACTATACAAAGACAAAGATCCCCCCCCCCGGTGTAGCCTTCAACAGAATGTCGGGGCAAGTGCTGAGAGCGAGTAGCAGCACCTGTGGCACACGAGGGGGGCCGGTGTCCAACACCACGCCCGGCCGCCTTTGTCTCCCCGGTGGCGATGTTTAAACACCGCACCAGGTACACTCATTTGAGACTGAGTCGACCTAGGGGAGGCCCAGGACCGGCCGTGAGTGGGTTTGTTGCTCAGCACGGTCACCACTCACTACACCCCTCGCTCTCTCTCTCTCCATGAACACTCTCTAACACTCTCTCTCCCTACACCCCCCTCTCTCTCCCTGCACTCTCTCTAACACTCTGTCTAACACTCTCTAACACTCTCTAACACTCTCTAACACTCTCTAACACTCTGTCTAACACTCTCTAACACTCTCTAACACTCCATCCCTCCCCCCTCCCTCTGGAATCCCACCACGGGCTTCAAGACCGCAGACGCAGAGTGGCCCGCGACTCCGCCCAGTATCCATGACCCCCCCACACACACCTACACCTACCTACACACACACCTACCTACACACCTACCTACACACACCCACCTACACACCCACCTACCCACACACCCCCACCTACCTACACACCCACCTACCCACCTACCTACACACCCACCTACACACACACCTACCTACACACCTACCTACACACACACCTACCTACACACCTACCTACACACCCACCTACCTACCTACACACCCACCTACCCACCTACACACCTACCTACACACCCACCTTCCCACCTACCCACCCACACACCCACCTACCCACACCTACCACCACCTACCCACCCCACCTACCCCCACCTACCCACCCCCACCTACCCACCCCCACCTACCCCACCTTCCCACCCCCACCCACCCACCCCCACCTACCCACCCCACCTACCCCCACCTACCCACCCCACACCCCCACCCACCCCCACCTACACACCCACCTACCCACACACCCACCTACCCACCTACCTCCACACCCACTTACACACACACCTACCTACACACCTACCTACACACACACCTACCTACACACCTACCTACACCCCCACCTACCTACCTACACACCCACCTACCCACCTACACACCTACCTACACACCCACCTTCCCACCTACCCACCCACACACCCACCTACCCACACCTACCACCACCTACCCATCCCACCTACCCCCACCTACCCCCACCTACCCCCACCTACCCACCCCCACCTACCCCACCTACCCCACCTACCCCACCTACCCCACCTTCCCACCCACACCCCCACCCACCCCCACCTACCCACCCCACCTACCCACACCTACCCACCCCACACCCCCACCCACCCCCACCTACCCACCCCACACCCCCACCCACCCCCACCTACCCACCCCACACCCCCACCTACCCCCACCTACCCCCACCTACCCACCCCACACCCCCACCTACCCCCACCTACCCCCACCTACACACCCCCAATGGTAGCTCCCTAGCCCAGGGGGTTGATGGGTCACACGGGCCGCAATGGTGAAGTGTGACCAGAGTGGTGAAGTATGGACGCCGAAGCGCCAGGGGGGGGGGGGGTGAGGGTGTCCGGGCTGCCCCTCCCAGGGTGAGTCCCTGCAGGGTGGTTTGAGAAACGGGTTCACCACGTTCACGTGTACAGTGCGTGTGTGTGTCTGTGTGTGTGTCTGTGTGTGTGTGTGTCTGTGTGTGTGTGTGTCTGTGTGTGTGTCTGTGTGTGTGTCTGTGTGTGTGTGTGTCTGTGTGTGTGTCTGTGTGTGTGTCTGTGTGTGTGTGTGTTTGTGTGTGTCTGTGTGTGTGTGTATCTGTGTGTCTGTGTGTGTGTGTGTCTGTGTGTGTGTCTGTGTGTGTGTCTGTGTGTGTGTGTGTCTGTGTGTGTGTCTGTGTGTGTGTGTGTGTCTGTGTGTGTGTCTGTGTGTGTGTCTGTGTGTGTGTGTGTTTGTGTGTGTGTGTCTGTGTGTGTGTTTGTGTGTGTGTGTCTGTGTGTGTGTGTCTGTGTGTGTGTCTGTGTGTGTGTCTGTGTGTGTCTGTGTGTAGGTGTGTGTGTGTCTGTGTGTGTGTCTGTGTGTGTGTGTCTGTGTGTGTGTCTGTGTGTGTGTGTCTGTGTGTGTGTCTGTGTGTGTGTGTCTGTGTGTGGCTGTGTGTCTGTGTGTGTATGTGTGTGTGGGGCTGTGTGCGTGTGTGGGTGGCTGTGTGTGTGTGCGGCTGTGTGCGTGTGTGCGTGTGTGGGTGGCTGTGCGTGTGTGTGTGGGGGCTGTGTGTGTGGACGGGAGCGGTGGTGTAGTGGTTAGCGCTACACTGCGCTACGAACCTGGCGACCCGAGTTCGATTGCCGCTCACGGCCAACATCAACCGGTCCTGGGCCTCCTCCCCTAGGTCGACTCAGCCTCAAATCAGTACTTTGTGCGGTGTGTAAAACATCGCCACTAGGGAGACAAAGGCGGCCGGGCGTCGTGGTGGCCACCCACCCCCTCGTGTGCCGTGCCGTCCTTCGTAGGTGCTCGCTAACAGCACTTGCCTCGACAGTCTGTCAAGGCTACACGGGGGACTTGTGTCTTGTGTGTGTGTGTGTTGGCAGCGGTCGTTGGGTGGTTACAGCGCTGCGCTACGAACCCGGCGACCCGAGTTCGATTCCCGCTCACGGCCACCACCACCACCAGTTGACGAATCGTGTGAACCGGTCCTGGACCACTCCTAGGTTGACTCAGCCTCAAAGGAGACAAAGGCGGACGTCTGTGGTGCTGGCTGGCCACTCGCCCTCGTCATAGGTGCTGCTCGCTCACAGCACTTGCCCCAACAGCCTGGTAAAGACTACAGGGGGAACTTTGTCTTTGTCGTGTGATGAGTGGACTTGCCGATGAGTGGTACCAGCGGTGTCAGGATCGGCCTCTGTGGAGGAGGCTCGTGAAGGACGCCGCTGCTACTGCTGCTACTGGGGAGTTGGAGGCAGTCGCCCTCCAACAACAACAGAGGGCAGAGAGGAGCGACGCTCACAACAACGAGCGGAGCGCCGGGCGGATAAAGCGCAGCGGGTTGGCACAGCAGGGGGTACTACAGCTGCTGGTGCAGCCATCTCAGTCGACCCATGGCACCCGCTGGGTCTGTCCCGTGACCTCCTCCTCCTCCTGCCAGCAGCGAGCCTCCAGACACTTTCACGTGGCAGCCTCAAAGTGCACCTAGCCTGGCACAGGCGCTGTGGTGACACGTTCCCTGCAGCCCGTGCGAGTCCTGGCTGGCGGATAAATGCGGTACTAATCCGTGGGTTGTGAGCCACGCGGAGATTCCAAACCGCGCTCACTCAGGACAAAGACAAAGATCCCCCGCTCAGCCTTTGACAGACCCTTGGGGCAAGTGCTGTGTGCGAGAGGGGGTGGCGTGGGCGTGGTAGTGCCACGCCCGGCCGCCTTTGTCTCCCGAGTGACGATGTTTACACGGCCCGTGTGTGTGTGCCGAGTTGGTTCCGCTCGCCGACAGCACTTGCCCCACGAGCCTGTGTGGGCTAGACGGGGGACCTTTGTATGTGGGCGTGTGTCTGCTCACACACACAGTGCCACTGACCTTTGTACCCTGCTCTTCACGTCTCGCTACCAAACTCTCCCCGCCTCTCCCTCTGCCTCTCCCTGTATCTCTCTCCTTTCCTCCTTTCTCTCTCTGTCTCTCTCTCTGTCTCTTTGTATCTCTCGCTGTCTCTCTGTCTCTCTCTGTGTCTCTCTGTATCTCTCTTTGTCTCTTTCTCTCTCTCTGTCTCTCTGTCTCTTTTTTACGATCAGTGGAAACAAGAAGATGCTCGGTGTAGTCGGCACCTTGCTTCGTTCATCATTTCGTAATTTTTTTTTACTTTGCTTTATGTAATCCCCCACCTCTCGCTCACTCTCTCTCTCTCTGTATCTCTCTCGCTGTCTCTCTGTCTCTGTTGGTGTCTCTCTGTCACTCTCTATGTCACTCTCTTTGTCTCTCTCTGTCTCTCTCTGTCTAAAAGCCCTCTGCACCAGCGTGCACGGCACCCTCGTGGTGTTCACCTTCTGAGGCGCTCGCTCGTCACCGTGGCGTGCGCGATGACCACCACCACCACGTGACTTTTATTTCGTGTTGTGCGCGGCGCATTTAGCGCCACAGCGCGTGGATTTATAGCGATTATTCGTTCGTTTGTGTTGCTGGTGACTTTGTGTATTTCATATCGGAATCGCCTCCAGTGCTGTCCCGGGACCTGAGAACGCGGTCGTCGGGGCTCTCGGCTGACACAGACGACGACCTGATGCGTCGTGCTCAACGACGCGCACGTGACGTCTCCGCGCTCTGCCAGGCGGTCGCAGTGTACGAGAGAGAGAGGGCCTGCTCCACCAGGGTCAACTGGGCCCAGTGCGAGGCCCCCGCTGTGTTTGGGGTCGCGAGGCGGCGCTCGCTCTGAGCTCCTCCCAGGAGGAGTCAGTTGGCGGGACGACGGAGTCGCGCACCTGGGGGTTTACCTGGGAAACCCCCACGACGTCGCTCTGAACAACTGCACCGAGCTCGCCGACACGATCGAGGCTAAATTACTGACACGGCACACGCCTCGCTCCGCAGATGTCCTTCAGGGGCCGAGTGCTCGTCGCTAACACCCTGGCAGCAGCATCCGTGATGTGGCACGAGACCAAGGCCCTGCAGCCTCCTGCTTGCCTACTCGCCAGAGTCACTCGCTCACTCGCTCACTCGCGCACTTCGTCTGGCACGGGAAGCACCGGCTCAGGCCGGGCGTTCTCTGCCTGCCGGTGAGGGAGGGCGGCCAGGGTCTGGTGGACGTCGCCGCCAGGGGCACGAGCTTCAGGCTCGTGGCAGTCAGGCGGCTGCTGTACGACCGGGAGGAGCTACCCTGGAAGTCGCCGGCCCTCGCCCTGCTGAGGAATGCAGGGGGATGCCCGGGGTATGGAAAGGAGCTCTTCCTGATGGACCTGAGCCAGGTTATGACCAGACACGAAATCGAGAGACCATTTCTCTCCCCTCATTGCGGCCGCCCCCCAATGGAAACACATATACAAGTCTCCCTCGTAGCCAAACGCTGCGGTGACCTCCAGTGGAGGTTGGCACACTGCACGGTTCCATCGGCCGTGTGGCTCAGCCGAATCTCGCCAGGGGTAACAACAGACTTGTGCATTTCCTGCGGTGCCAGGGAGGATCTGCCCCACCAGTACTTGCGCTGCCAGCGGCTCAACCCAATGTTCCGCCTTTTGGGGGACATCTTCAGGAAACTGGGGGTGCCCTTCTACAACAGCAGCTTCGTATATGGGGTGGTGCCTTACCTGGCTAACAAGCGCCATGACCTCGCCAACTTCGCCTGTGCTCAGGCGAAGATGGCGGTGTACAGAACGAGGAAGAAGATGCTGCAAGGTGACACTGACGGCTGCTCTGTGCTACTTCCAGTGTTCAGGGGCCTGCTCAAGGCGCGGCTCCGGCTGGAGCACGCCATGTACCACACACGTGCCGGTGATGTGCACGTCTTCTTCGAACGCTGGGGAGCCGGACAAGCCCCTCTCTGCACCAGCGTGGACGGCACCCTCGTGGTGTTCACCTTCTGAAGCGCTCGCTCGTCACCGTGGCGTGCGCGATGACCACCACCACCACCACAACCACCATCACCACGTGGCTTTTATTTCGTGTTGTGCGCGGCGCATTTAGTGCCACAGCGCGTGGATGGAGAGCAATAGGGTTTTTCCCCTTTTATCTGGCAACAAAACTGAAACCTTTTTACGAGGATTCATGTAACTGCATTAACCACAATACTTGCGGTCAAAATGCAAACAAAAACACACTAAAGAAAAGGTTTCAGTTTTGTTGCCAGAAAAAAGGGGAAAAACCCGATTATTATATTTTGGTACTGGCAAAGGAGGTATCATGATGATGATGGATGTAGAGTGTTTGTTTATTTGTGTTGCTGGTGACTTTGTGTGTTTCGTATCGGAATCCCCTCCAGTGCTGTTGCTGCTGGCGGCAATACATGTTGTTTAAAAGTAAAAAAGAAGTCTGTCTCTCTCCCTGTGTCTCTCTCTAAGTCTCTCTCTCTCTCCCTGTGTGTCTCTCTCCCGGTGTGTGTCTCCCTCCCACCTGCGTCGAG
Organism: Lampetra fluviatilis; assembly: GCF_964198595.1. NCBI lineage: Eukaryota > Metazoa > Chordata > Hyperoartia > Petromyzontiformes > Petromyzontidae > Lampetra > Lampetra fluviatilis. The sequence continues at coordinate 7,760,573 of NC_136332.1, read as the reverse complement.
TGAGAAGCGGGCGGCAATCAGCGCCCCACCCCCCTCACCCCCCACCCCCCTCACCCCCCCCACCCTCCTCACCCCCCACCCCCCTCACCCTCCTCACCCTCCTCACCCCCCACCCCCTCACCCCCCCCACCCTCCTCACCCTCCTCACCCCCCACTCCCCTCACCCCCCTCAACCCCCTCGCCCTACCCCCACCCTTCATCCCCCCACCCACAGTGGGGAGGACAGGGGGAGGTCACGGGGTCACTCTCCGCTACAGCCCTGGCTGGCTACTGCTGCTGCTGCTTCTACTGCTGCTGCTGCTTCTACTGCTACTACTTCTAATGCTGCTGCTTCTACTACTTCTACTGCTGCTACTGCTGCTGCTGCTTCTACTGCTGCTGCTGCTTCTACTGCTGCTGCTGCTTCTACTGCTGCTACTGCTGCTGCTGCTTCTACTGCTGCTGCTGCTTCTACTGCTGCTACTGCTGCTGCTGCTGCTTCTACTAATGCTGCTGCTTCTACTGCTACTACTTATACTGCTGCTACTTCTACTGCTGCTTCTACTAATGCTACTGCTACTACTTATACTGCTGCTACTGCTGCTACTTCTACTGCTGCTGCCGGTTTCCATGCGGTGGGGACATTCCTCATGCGCCGCTGCTGCACTGAGCAAAGATGCCCCCCCCCCCCGTGCCTTCTGGCTGCCGCAGTGGCAACCTGAGATCGATCACGTGGCAGTCTGAGACCGATCACGTGGCAGTCTGAGACCGATCACGTGGCAGCCTGAGATCGATCACGTGGCAGCCTGAGATTGATCACGTGGCAGCCTGAGATTAATCACGTGGCAGCCTGAGATCGATCACGTGGCAGCCTGAGATCGATCACGTGGCAGCCTGAGATCGATCACGTGGCAGCACGAGACCGATCACGTGGCAGCCTGAGATCGATCACGTGGCAACACGAGACCGATCACGTGGCAGTCTGAGACCGATCACGTGGCAGTCTGAGACCGATCACGTGGCAGCCTGAGACCGATCACGTGGCAGCCGAGGCGTTGGTGGATCACGCGCAGATGGGCTGACGAACCCGGCCCCTCCCCCCCCACCCCCCGCCTACGTCACAAACCCCGTCAAAACGTCACAGGCGGACGTCACGCTGCGAGCAAAGAGCTTGACGGCTCATCGGATTCCTCCTGAGCCGCGACAACCAGCAGCTCGCCACGTGGCGCGTCAACAACACCTCTGGCTGCGGCCCAATATAGCAGGCGACGTTTCGGGCGATGGCCCTTCTTCATTGGCGCACGGACAGAGAGTGCACAGAGTACCGGCTGGAGTCCAGATTCGGACTATCACAGACGACCTGCAGCCTTCACAGAGCAGCAAGAGCAGGTAAGGCCATGTAGCTTGAGCAACGCGAGCATTCGCGATTACAGACAAGGATTATTGAATCCATCTGTGCGGAGCTTAGAGTATTTCCCCCGCCCCCCACCCGCTTCTCCCTCGTACGCGGTGCTGGGTGTTTTTATTTGTTCTTTAGAGTTTCTCTCACGGGAAGGCGAAATCTCACTGATTGAATCATCAGAGACCCATCGACTCACATAGACCCATAGACTCACATAGACCCATAGACTCACATAGAGACCCATCGACTCACGTAGAGGCCCATAGACTCACATAGAGACCCACAGACTCACATAGAGGCCCATAGACTCGCATAGAGACCCATCGACTCACGTAGAGACCCATAGACTCACGTAGAGACCCAACGACTCACGTAGAGACCCATAGACTCACATAGAGACCCACAGACTCACATAGAGACCCATCGACTCACGTAGAGACCCATAGACTCACATAGAGACCCACAGACTCACATAGAGACCCATCGACTCACATAGAGACCCATAGACTCACACAGGGACCCACAGACTCACATAGAGACCCATCGACTCGCATAGAGACCCATCGATTCACATAGAGACCCATCGACTCACATAGAGACCCATCGACTCACATAGGGACCCATAGACTCACATAGAGACCCATCGACTCACACAGGGACCCACAGACTCACATAGAGGCCCATAGACTCGCATAGAGACCCATCGACTCACGTAGAGACCCATAGACTCACGTAGAGACCCAACGACTCACGTAGAGACCCATAGACTCACATAGAGACCCACAGACTCACATAGAGACCCATCGACTCACGTAGAGACCCATAGACTCACATAGAGACCCACAGACTCACATAGAGACCCATCGACTCACATAGAGACCCATAGACTCACACAGGGACCCACAGACTCACATAGAGACCCATCGACTCGCATAGAGACCCATCGATTCACATAGAGACCCATCGACTCACATAGAGACCCATCGACTCACATAGGGACCCATAGACTCACATAGAGACCCATCGACTCACACAGGGACCCATCGACTCACATAAGAGACCCATCGACTCACATAAGAGACCCATCGACTCACATAAGAGACCCATCGACTCACATAGAGACCCATCGACTCACATAGGGACCCATAGACTCACAGAGGGACCCATCGACTCACATAGAGACCCATCGACTCACAGAGAAGCTCCAATTCATGCATGGCATGCATGGCATTCATGGGTGGAGGAGTGAGTGGAGAGGTGATCACGTGGGTGGAGGGGTTAGAGGAGATAAAGACAAAGGTCCCCCTATAGCCCACGAAGGCTGTTGGGGTCAAGTGCTGAGCAGCACCTATGAAGGCCGGCACGGCACACGAGGGGGTGGACGGCCAACACCACGCCCGGCCGCCTTTGTCTTCCTAGCGGCGGTGTTTACACATCGCACCAGGTACTCATTTGAAGCTGAGTCGACCTAGGGGAGGCCCAGAACCGGTTCAGATCATCGTCAACGGTGTTGGCCGTGAGCGGGAATCGAACCCGGGTCGCCAGGTTCATAGCGCAGCGCGCTAACCGCTACATCACCGCTCCCCACACACACTCACACGTGAACACACACACACGTGAACACACACACACACATGAACACACACACACACACGTGAACACACACACACGTGAACACACACACACATGAACACACACACACACGTGAACTCGACACACACACACACGGGACACGCGTGACCTCCTCTCAGGCGGTCACGCCGGCCTTGCCTCTGGAGCCCTTCTTAGCTCCGGACTTCTGAGGGCTGCGCTTGAGGAAGCTCCTCACCCTGTCCATCAGTCCACCACCACCACCACCACCGCGCCCTCCATTTACCTGCGATCTCGTCTCACCATCCTCGTCGTCGTCGTCCTTGCCGACAGGGCGCAGGTCCAGGGCTGACTTGGCGAAGGCGGCCCGCGTCCCCGCGGCCGAGGCGGCCAGGGGGTCGCGCGTCGCCTCGCCGGCCGAGCTGAGCGCCTGGGCCGCAGGACGCGGGACAACGGGAGGGGCCGGGCGGGGAGGGGGGCGGCCCGGGGCGGCGGCGTCCCGGGGGAGGCTGGCGGCGTCGGCGCTCGCCTTCTCCGCCTCGAAGGAGACGCAGGCCTCCACCTTGTGGCGCTCCACGCAGTCCGGGATGCCCAGGTGGTCCGTCACGTCCTGGCCGCGGCCGCCGCCGCCGTTCATCTCCATCATCTTCTGCTGATGATGATGATGATGCTGCTGCTGATGATGCTGTTGGTGTTGGTCCCTCCGCGCGTCCTTCTGCTCCAGCAGGCGCTTCCCCGGCGAGTCCTTCGCGTCGAGGGCTGCCGTTCCGGCACCGGCCGCGGCGGCGGCGGCCGCGGCGGCGGCGGCCTCCCGGTTGGCCGCCCCGGCCTTGACGAGCGCGTAGAGCGGGCTGGCCGCCGAGCGCATGGGCAGGTTGATGGCCTTCGGGGTGATGGGGTAGAGGGGCCGCGTGCCGGGCCCCGGCCGGGCCTTGTCGTCGTTGTTGTTGTTGGCGGCCGTGGCGGTGGGCCGCGAGTCGCTGCCAAACACGGGCCGCGACTGCGCGTACAGAGTGCGGAACTCCGTGTCGAAGGCCTCCACCGCCTGGCCCGAGAGCACGGTGAGGAGGTGGCGGTCGAGGTGCGACGACGACCACGTGTAGCTGGGGGGGGGGGGGGGGCACGGGGGGGGGCACGGGGGGGGGTGATTGCCGGGCTGCTGGTGGTGATGATGCTTGTGGTGGTGGTGCTTATGGGAGCGCTACGAACCCGGCTACCCGAGTTCGATTCCCGCTCACGGCCAACACCGGTAACGATTATCTGAACCGGTCCTGGGCCTCCCCTAAGTCGCCTCGGCCTCAAAATGAGTACCCGGTGTGGTGTGTAAACATTGCGACTGGGGAGATAAAGGCGGCCGGGCGTGGTGTTGGCCACCCACCCCCTCGTGTGCCGTGCCGGCCTTCATAGGCGCTGCTGCTCGCTAACAGCACTTGCCCCAACAGTCTGTTAAGGCTACACGGGGGATCTTTGTCTTTGTTGCTGCTTGTCGGCCGGGTCACGTGGCCGGCATGCCCAGACGACGCCTCATGACGCCTCATGCCGCCCGAGCAGCTTCTTTTTGGCCGGATCGAGGCGGGGAGGGGGGAGAGGAGGGAGCTGAACGTGCGCGGCGCGGGCTGGAGGAGAAGGGAGGGAGCCGATGCGGCGTGCGGGAGGACGTGGGGCTGAGTGGGCCCCTTGCCGGAGACCGGCACCAGCGGTGTGGAGGTCGGCCTCTGTGGACCGGGGGCCCAGGAGGGTGACCGTGCTCTGGCTCGGAATCGGAATCGGGGTCTGGATCCAGGTCGTGGGGTGGGGGGGGGGTTTCAGGGTCAGGGCCGGGGTCAAAGTCAGGGTCACGGTATAGGTTGTGGTGGTGGTCTTGGTCGGGGTCAAGGTCAGGGTCGATGACAAGGCCGCGGTCGAGGCCATTGTCTAGGTAGAGGTCAGGGTCGGGGTCAAGGCCACGGTCAGTGTCAGGGCCTAGGTCGGGGTCACGGTCGGGGTCAAGGTCGGGGTCAAGATCTAAGTCGGGGCCAAGGTCGGGTCACGGTCGGGGTCAAGGTCGGGGTCAAGGTCGGGGTCAAGGACGGAGGTTGGGGTGAATGGCAATGTCAGAGTCAGGGTCAAGGTTGGTATCAAGGTCGGCGGGGGGGTCGGGGGTCAGGGGTCGTGGCTTGGCTGACCTGTAGGTGCCGGTGGCGGCCTTGTCCCCGTCCACGAGGATCACGCGGTGGGCCATTCTCCCGGGGAGACGTGCACCGGAGCGCGAGCAGAACTCCAGCCCACCCAGCGAGCGCACGCGCACCTTCTGGGTCACGCGGGGGTCACGCGGGGTCACGCGGGGGTCACGCGGGGGTCACGCGGGGGTCACGCGGGGGTCACGCGGGGAAGAAGAGGGGGAGACACGGGGAGACGCGGGGACAGAGGGGGGAGACGCGAGGGGGATGCTCTGTGAGTCACGGGGGTTGTTTGACCATACTTCACCACGCTGGTCAGTGCCGGTGGGTCAAGTGTGGGCACAGTCGACTGGCGTCTCACTCGCCACTCGTGTTGGCCGTGGCAGGTCACCGGGGTTTAAGGGGCAGTGCGCTAACCACGGCGCCACCGCTCCCTCCGTCGCGTTCGTGTAACGCGTCGGGAATACCTGAACCGGTCATTGGCCTCCCCTAGGTCGACTCGGCCTGAAGTTAATACCCGGTGCGGTGTGCAGACGTGGGCATTGGGGAGACAAAGGCGGCCCCCCACCACCTCCTCATGTGTTGCTGCTGCTCGCTAACAGCACTTGCCCCGGCAGTCTGTGAAGGCTACACGGGGGGTCTTTGTCTTTGTGTACCTGTGTAGCGGCGTGTGGCCTCGTGACGCGATCCGCAGGCCACCGCATCAGCCCCCCACTCCTGTGTGAGCCCCCCCCGCCCCCACTGAGCCCCCCCCCCCCCTCACTGTGTAAACCCCCCCCCACTGGGCCCCCCTCCCCCACTGAGCCCCCCCCCACTGAGCCCCCCACTGAGTGAGCCCTCCCACTGAGCCCCCCAGCCCCACGGAACCCCCCACTGAGTGAGCCCCACCGCCACTGCCCCCCCCCCTTCCCCGTGCGAGCTCCCACCCTCTGCGTGCTCAGGTCGACCCCGAGGTTGCGGCTGGTGTCCAGCAGGGGCCCCACGCCGGCGGCGTCCAGCAGCAGGTAGACGGGGACGCCGCGGCGAGCCGCCTGCAGCAGGTCGCCCAGCACGTCCGCGTCCGTCAGCTCGTCCACGGCCAGCGCCACCAGCTGGGGGGGGGGGGGAGCCGGGGGGGGGGCGGGGGCACGGTCCTCGTCAGTGGCGCTCGCTCGCTCAGTCGCTCGCTCGCACAGTCACTCGCTCGCTCACTCACTCGCTCACTCACTCGCTCGCCCGCTCGCTCGCTCAGTCACTCGCTCAGTCACTCGCTCGCTCGCTCAGTCACTCACTCGCTCGCTCGCTCAGTCACTCGCTCAGTCGCTCGCTCGCTCAGTCGCTCGCCCGCTCAGTCGCTCGCCCGCTCAGTCGCCCGCTCGCCCGCTCAGTCGCCCGCTCGCCCGCTCAGTCGCCCACTCAGTCGCTCGCTCAGTCGCCCGCTCGCCCGCTCGCTCAGTCGCCCGCTCGCCCGCTCGCCCAGTCGCCCGCTCGCCCGCTCGCTCAGTCGCCCGCTCGCCCGCTCGCTCAGTCGCCCGCTCGCCCGCTCGCTCAGTCGCTCTTTCGCCCGCTCGCTCAGTCGCTCGCCCGCTCGCACGCCCGCTCGCTCACTCACTCGCCCGCTCACTCAGTCACTCAGTCACTCACTCAGTCACTCGCCCGAGCCGCTCGCTCGCTCAATCACACGCGCGCGGAACGGCCCCACAGAAGCGGACACCGCAGAGCTACCTCTGAGATTTCTAATTCATCACGTGACACTCTGGTCCCCACACACAGACACACGCACACGGAACGGCGCCACAGAAGCGGACACCGCAGAACCGCCTCCGAGCCCCCCGCCGCGCCCCGCCCACCTGCTTGGCGCCCTGCACGAGCTCCCGCACCGTCTCCTTGGGGCTCGGGGCGCCGTCGTCGGCGCCGGGGTGGGCGCTCACGGTGACGCGCGTCGCCCCGCGGTACGCGCTCGAGCCGGGCCAGCCCAGGTCGAGGTCGGGGGCGTCGCGCTCCGAGCGCTCGGGCCAGTAGGTGAGGGAGCCCGTCGAAGCGCCGACGCCGACGGTCGCGTCGCTGGCCGCGTCGCCGCCGGCCCCGGCCGCCGCCGGCCTCTTGCGGAGCCCCGGGTCGCCGTGCCGAGCCGTCCGCAGCAGCGCACGCACCTGCGGGGGGAGGGGGGGGGCGAGAGGCAGAGGTGGGACAAAGTCATTGTTATGCAAGTCCAAGTCGAGTCGCAAGTCATCAAATTCATGACTCGAGTCTGACTCGAGTCCAAGTCACATGACTCGAGTCCACACCTCATAGGTGGGACAAAGTCATTGTTATGCAAGTCCAAGTCGAGTCGCAAGTCATCAAATTCATGACTCGAGTCTGACTCGAGTCCAAGTCACATGACTCGAGTCCACACCTCTGGCGAGAGGCGGCGGTGGGCGGAGCGGGGGGTGGCGACATCGCCGCTGTGCCGTCTGGCTTAGGGGGCGCTCCCAGCGGCAGCTGCCCCTGCGTGCCGCGAGGCTGTCATGTCGTCACGCAGTGGGAAGGCGACGCTGATGTCGGGGACCGGACACGTTGTCTCAACCACTTTTGAGCGCCGTGGTGGCTAGGAGACGTTGACTGCCTCGCCTGGTATACAGGAGGTCGTGGGTTCTACCCCGCAGTGTATAGTGCAGTCGATCATACTAATACACCCGCCATTCGCCACTAAGTGGCGGTGACGTCACCACGGCGCCTGTGCCAGGCTAGGTGCACGTTGAGGTCACGTCAAGTGTCGAAGGCTCGCTGCTGACAGGAGGAGGTCACGGGACAGACCCAGCAGGTGCCATGGGTTGGCTGACTGAGATGACTGGCAGATGCACCACCAGCTGTACCCCCTACTGTGTCAACTTGCTGTGTTTTATCTGCCCGGCACTCCGCTCGTTGTTGTGAGCATCGCTCCTCTGCCCTCCGTTGTTGTTGGAGGGCGACTGCCTCCAACTGCCCAGTAGCAGCAGCGTCCTTCACGAGCCTCCTCCTCCACAGAGGCCAATCTTGACACCGCTGGTACCAGTCATGGGCAAGTCCACTCAGCTCCACATCCTCCTGTACCACATCACTCCATCTCTTCTCTAGCCCGTGCCGCACCCGTTTAGCCCCCTCTATGCGGCCAAACAGAAGCTGTTTAGGCATGCGGTGGCAGGGTTTGCAGACTACATGACTCAGCCAGCGCAGCCTTGCCTGCCGGAAGAGCTCACTGATCGGAATGTTTCAAGGATTTGTGAGCTCCTCACAGAATCCAGCCAGGTTAAACCCAGGATGGATCGTGGGCAGACCAGCCTAAATGTTTCTAACCGGCGCAGATGTTCCATTAGAGGGGTCCACGTTTCACAAGCGTAGAGAAGGGAGGGAATGACTGTGGCTGAGAAGACCCGAAGCTTCGTGCGGAGCGAGAGACCAGATAGCTTCCACACAGCAGCATTGCGCAGCCGATGAAAAGATAATTCCGCTCGACTGAGTCGGAGTGAGACCTCTGCTGTCAAACCGGAGTTGCCCATGAGCACACTGCCCAGATGGGGGAAGCTCTCCACTCTCTCCACAACTCTCGTACTCACACAAAGACAAAGATCCCCCGTATAGCCTTGAACAGACTGTTGGGGCAAGTGCTGTTAGCGAGCACCTGTGGAGGCCGGCACGGCACACGAGGGTGTGTGTGGCCAACACCACACCCGACCGCCTTTGTCTCCCCATTGGCGATGTCTACACACCGCACCAGGTACTCATTTGAGGCTGAGTCGACCTAGGGGAGGCCCAGGACCGGGTCAGATAATCGTAACTGGGTGTTGGCCGTGAGCGGGGATCGAACTCGGGTCGCCGGGTTCATAGCGCAGCGTAGTGTGCACACACACACAAACACACGCACAAGTGCGCACACACACGTGCACACACACGTGCACACACACACACGCACGTACACACACACACGTGCACACACACACGTACATACACAAGTGCACACACACGTGCATACACACACACGTGCACACACACACACAAGTGCACACACACACAAACACACGTACACACACACCCACACACGTTCACACACACACACGTGCACACACACACGTACACACACACACAAGTGCACACACACACACACACACGTGCACACCCACACACACGTACATCCACACACGTACACACACACACAAGTGCACACACGCGCGTACACCCACACACGTGCACACACACACACACGTGCACACACACACACACACGTGCACACACACACACACACGTGCACACACCCACACACGTACACCCACACACATACACACACCCACACACCCACACACACGTGCACCCACACACGTGCACACACACACGTACACACACACACACGTGCACACCCTCACACACGTACACCCACACACGTTGACACACACCCACACACCCACACACACGTGCACCCACACACGCGCACACACACACGTACACACACACACACACACGTGCACACACCCACACACGTACACCCACACACGTGCACACACACCCACACACCCACACACACGTGCACCCACACACACGCGCACACACGCACGCGTACCTCGCCGTCGGAGAGGAATGCGCGCAGGTTCTCCTTGCTCGCGAGCTCCCCGTAGGCGCGCTCGCCTCCCTGCAGCAGCGCCTCGAGCGCCAGGCGCTGCGCCTCGGACAGCCGCGAGCGGCCGCGTCGCCTCGCGGAGCCCCCCCCGAGGGCCCCCGGCCCCCCGGGACCCCCCCCCGCCGAAGCCCCCCAGGAGCCCCACGTCGCCGTCGAGGCATTCCAGCTGGGAGGCGGCCATCCTTCACCCGTGCAGGTGGGAGCCAGGATTTGAGAGGTGGTGGGGTGGTGGTGGTGGTGGGTGGGGTGGTGAGTGGGTGGGGTGGTGGGTGGGGTGGTGAGTGGGTGGTGGTGAGGTGGTGGGTGGTGTGTGGGGTGGGTGGTGGGGTGGTGGTGGTGGGTTAGTGGGGTGGTGGGTGGTGGGTGGGTTAGTGGGTTAGTGGGGTGGTGGGTGGTGGGTGGGGTGGTGGGTGGGTTAGTGGGTTAGTGGGGTGGTGGGTGGTGGGTGGGGTGGTGAGTGGGTGGGGTGGTGGGTGGGGTGGTGAGTGGGTGGTGGTGAGGTGGTGGGTGGTGTGTGGGGTGGGTGGTGGGGTGGTGGTGGTGGGTTAGTGGGGTGGTGGGTGGTGGGTGGGTTAGTGGGTTAGTGGGGTGGTGGGTGGTGGGTGGGGTGGTGGGTGGGTTAGTGGGTTAGTGGGGTGGTGGGTGGTGGGTGGGGTGGTGGGGTAATGGGTTGTCTCTGGATTGGGAGAGAAGGTGGGGAGGGGGTGCAGTGGTTAAGTTTCCGAATTACATTCACGGGATGAGTGTTGTATTCATTCATGAAATTCCCCGCGCGCACGCCGCTCGCTCAATCAAGGGCAGTCACCAACTCGGGTCGTCCACTCGCGTCCCTCTGCCGGCCTCGCTACCCACGTGCTATGAACAAGGGTCATCGCCCGAAACGTCGAGGAGGAGGGCGTCATCCAGGGAGGGGCGCGGGGGGGGGTTAGCGCTACGCTGCGCTACGAACCTGGCGACCCGAGTTCAATTCCCACTCGCGGCCAACACCCAGTGACGATTATCTGAAGCGGCCTTGGACCTCCTCCCCTAGGTCGACTCAGCCTCAAATGAGTAACCTGGTGTGTGGTGCGTAAAAACATCGCCACTGGGGAGACAAAGGCGGCCGGGCGTGGTGCTGGCCACCCACCCCCTCGTGTGCCACAGTGCCGGCCTTGATCGGTGCTGCTCGTCTCGTTTGACCAATCGTGATCGTCCTGGAACAGCGACGTCACAGAGCTACCTATCTGACTCGTCACGTGACACCCTGGTCCACACACACACACAGAGACCGGTCCCACAGAAGTGGACACCACAGAGCTACGACTGAGACGTCTTACTCGTCACGTGACCCCTACACAAGTGGCAGCACTGTCCCACCCATGCGCCCTGCGCCACGCGAGTCAATGTTTGTGGTGTGACAGTCAAACCGGTATTTTAATTCTCAGAGCTGAACTTTAAACAATTTAAATGCGAAACCAAATTTGATGCGAGGTTTTCTTTTTGCGCAGTCACTGCACTTGGGATCCCGACTCAGCCTGTGATTCTGTTGGTGTCTGTGTGAGTCTATGGGTCTCTATGTGAGTCTATGGGTCTCTGTGTGAGTCTATGGGGTCTGTGTGAGTCTGTGGGTCTCTGTGTGAGTCTATGGGTGTGTGTGAGTCTATGGGTCTCTGTGTGAGTCTATGGGTCTTTGTGTGAGTCTATGGGTCTCTGTGTGAGTCTATGGGGTATGTGTGAGTCTCTGTGTGTGTCTATGAGTCTCTGTGTGAGTCTATTAGTCTCTGTGTGAGTCTATGGGTCTCTGTGTGAGTCTATGGTTCTCTGTGTGAGTCTATGGGTCTCTGTGTGAGTCTATGGGTCTCTGTGTGAGTCTATGGGGTCTGTGTGAGTCCATGGGTCACTGTGTGAGTCTATGAGTCTCTGTGTGAGTCTATGGGTCTCTGTGTGAGTCTATGGGTCTCTGTGTGAGTCTATGAGTCTCTGTGTGAGTATATGGGTCTCTGTGTGGGTCTATGGGTCTCTGTGTGAGTCTATGGGTCTCTGTGTGAGTCTATGGGTCTCTGTGTGAGTCTATGGGTCTCTGTGTGAGTCTGTGGGTCTCTGTGTGAGTCTGTGGGTCTCTGTGTGAGTCTATGGGTCTCTGTGTGAGTCTATGGGTCTCTGTGTGAGTCTATGGGTCTCTGTGTGAGTCTATGGGTCTCTGTGTGAGTCTATGGGTCTCTGTGTGAGTATATGGGTCTCTGTGTGAGTCTATGGGTCTCTGTGTGAGTCTATGGGTCTCTGTGTGAGTCTATGGGTCTCTGTGTGAGTCTATGGGTCTCTGTGTGAGTCTATGGGTCTCTGTGTGAGTCTATGGATCTCTGTGTGAGTCTATGGGTCTCTGTACGAGTCTATGGGTCTCTGTGTGAGTCTATGGGTCTCTGTGTGAGTCTATGGGTCTCTGTGTGAGTCTATGGATCTCTGTGTGAGTCTATGGATCTCTGTGTGAGTCTATGGATCTCTGTGTGAGTCTATGGGTCTCTGTGTGAGTCTATGGGTCACTGTGTGAGTCTATGAGTCTCTGTGTGAGTCTATGGGTCTCTGTGTGAGTCTATGGGTCTCTGTGTGAGTCTATGGGTCTCTGTGTGAGTCTGTGGGTCTCTGTGTGAGTCTATGGATCTCTGTGTGAGTCTATGGGTCTCTGTGTGAGTCTATGGGTCTCTGTGTGAGTCTATGGATCTCTGTGTGAGTCTATGGGTCTCTGTGTGAGTCTATGGGTCTCTGTGTGAGTCTATGGGTCTCTGTGTGAGTCTATGGGTCACTGTGTGAGTCTATGAGTCTCTGTGTGAGTCTATGGGTCTCTGTGTGAGTCTATGGGTCTCTGTGTGAGTCTATGGGTCTCTGTGTGAGTCTGTGGGTCTCTGTGTGAGTCTATGGATCTCTGTGTGAGTCTATGGGTCTCTATGTGAGTCTATGGATCTCTGTGTGAGTCTATGGGTCTCTGTGTGAGTCTATGGATCTCTGTGTGAGTCTGTGGGTCTCTGTGTGAGTCTGTGGGTCTCTGTGTGAGTCTATGGGTCTCGGTGTGAGTCTATGGGTCTCTGTGTGAGTCTATGGGTCTCTGTGTGAGTCTCTGGGTCTCTGTGTGAGTCTATGGGTCTCTGTGTGAGTGGCCACAATCCTCGCTTCGTCTCGACCCAACTGAGTCATTGGCAGGGAACAAAGGTGGTCTCCACGTCACGTGTCCCACCTGTGGAGGTGGGAGGGGGAGTGGGGGGGATTTGGTTTCAAGCCCCCTCCCCTTGGGAAGCCGTTGGTGCTCGAGGTGGGAGTGGGGGGGTTGTGGTGGGGGGGGGTCAAAGGGGGATTGTCGACGGACGCAGCTTCCACCCGGATTTGAATTCGCACGTGAATTTACATGGGGGGGGGGCGGAGGGGGGGGATGTAAGGGGGTGGTGGTGGGGGGGGTCAAAGGGGGATTGTCGACGGACGCAGCTTCCACCCGGATTTGAATTCGCACGTGAATTTACATGGGGGGGGGGCGGAGGGGGGGGATGTAAGGGGGTGGTGGTGGGGGGGGTCAAAGGGGGATTGTCGACGGACGCAGCTTCCACCCGGATTTGAATTCGCACGTGAATTTACATGGGGGGGGGGGCGGAGGGGGGGGATGTAAGGGGGTGGTGGTGGGGGGGGTCAAAGGGGGATTGCCGACGGACGCAGTCTACGCCCGGATTTGAATACGCACGTGCATTTACATGGGGGGCCGGGGGGCGGGGGGGGGCGGGGGGGGCGGGGGGCGGGGGTCCGTATTTGCATGTCAATGATTGCTGGTGTCAGGTGAGGATGGGGAGCGGTAGGGGAAGTGGTTAGAGGCAGCGCCACGAACCCGGCGACCCGAGTTCGATCCCCACTCCCAGGTTCGACCCCCCCAGGTGACGACTGTCTGAACCGGTCCTGGGCCTCCCCGAGGTCGACTCAGCCTCAAAATAAGTAGCCGGCGCGGTGCGTAGACATCGCCGCTGGGGGAGACAAAGGCGGCCGGGCGTGGTGCTGGCCACCCACCGCCCTTCGTGTGCCACAGTGCCGGCCTTCATAGTTGCTGCTCGCTAACTGCACTTGCCCCTACAGTCTGTCGCAGGCTACGCGGGGGATCTTTGTCTTTGGTGTCGGTAAGCGGTGGTGGCCGGGAATCGAACCGGGGCGCGACCCACAAAGTGCGGAGCGAGAGAAGTTCAACACGCGCACTCAAACACGGCATCCTCGACGATGATGATGATGACGATGATGGCGATGATGATGATGATGATGTTGACGACGATGATGATGACGACGATGATGATGACGACGATGACGATGACGAGGATGATGTTGATGATGATGACGATGTTGATGATGATGACGATGTTGACAACGACGATGATGATGATGACGATGATGGCGATGATGATGATGATGTTGACGACAATGATGTTGACGACGATGATGTTGACGACGATGATGATGACGAGGATGGCGATGATGATGATGTTGACGATGATGATGTTGACGACGATGATGTTGACGACGATGATGACGATGATGACGATGATGATGAGGATGATGACGATGATGATGATGACGATGATGATGAGGATGATGATGTTGACGACGATGATGATGAGGATGATGACGAGGATGATGTTGACGATGATGTTGACGACGATGATGATGAGGATGATGACGATGATGATGATGACGATGATGATGAGGATGATGATGTTGACGACGATGATGATGAGGATGATGACGAGGATGATGTTGACGATGATGTTGACGACGATGATGTTGACGACGATGATGATGACAATGATGATGACGATGATGGCGACGATGATGTTGACGACGAAGATGATGACGACGATGACGAGGATGACCTCACTGGGCTGTTCACTTCTCGTCGGTCTCCGTGACCTTTACGCGGCGCGCTGCGATCGAACGTCTTGAGTGTGACGGGGTGAAGCGGTGATGGTGATGGTGGTGGTGGTGGTGATGGTGGTGGTGGTGATGGTGGTGATGGTGATGGTGGTGATGGTGATGGTGGTGATGGTAATGATGGTGGTGGTGGTGATGGTGATGGTGGTGATAGTGGTGGTGATGGTGGTGGTGGTGATGGTGGTGATGGTGATGGTGGTGATGGTAATGATGGTGGTGGTGGTGATGGTGATGGTGGTGATAGTGGTGGTGATGGTGGTGATGCTCCCATGGAGAGTGCAAGCGACACTGACGATGTTGTACTGCACACACCTACACACACCTACACACCTACACACGCACACCTACACACACACACCTACACACACCTACACACACACCTACACACACACACCTACACACGCACACCTACACACGCACACCTACACACGCACACCTACACACACACCTACACACACACACCTACACACACACACCTACACACACATACACCTACACACGCACACCTACACCTACACACGCCTACACACACACACCTACACACACCTACACACACACACCTACACACACCTACACACACCTACACACACCTACACACGCACCTACACACACACCTACACACACCTACACACGCCTACACACACACCCACACACACACACCTACACACACACACACCTACACACACACCTACACACACCCACCTACACACACCCACCTACACACACACACCGTGTCAACCCACACGGTTTATGCCCCGTACTCTTGTACAGGGAAATGGGAGTTTTCAGGTCCGTGCGGTGCACAGCAGTTTCAATACGTGTCAAGACAGAAGTGATTGTCTATTTGTTTGTGTTTCTCCCTTGCGATGGGACTTTGTAAGATGAACGTTGAAATTGATCAAGGGCACGGGGGGTGGACCGTAAGGTCTGAGTTGGTCTGTGATCAAGTAGGGCACTGATAAGGGGTTGACAGGTTTGACTACACACCGCACCAGGTGCTCGACTGTTGAGGCTGAGTCGACCTAGGGGAGGCCCCGGGACCGGTTCAGATAATCGTCACCGGTGTTGGCCGTGAGCGGGAATCGAACTCGAGACGCCGGGTTCGTAGCGCAGCACAGAGCTAACCACTACACTGCCGCTCCCCAACACCACCCATACACACACACATCTATACACTATAGCAGTAGCAGCAGTAGAAGTCGCATCAGTAGCACACACTCACTCACTCACACACTCACTCACACACTCACTCACTCTCACACTCACTCACTCACACACTCACTCACACACTCACTCACACACTCACTCACTCACACACTCACTCACTCACACACTCACTCACACACACACTCACTCTCACTCACACTCACACACTCACTCACTCACACACTCACACACTCACACACTCACTCACACACTCACTCACTCACACTCACACACTCACTCACACACACACTCACTCACACACTCACTCACACACTCACTCACACTCACACACTCACTCACTCACACACTCACACACTCACTCACTCACACACTCACTCACACTCACACACTCACTCACTCACACACTCACACACTCACTCACTCACACACTCACTCACACACTCACTCACTCACACACTCACTCACTCACTCTCACACTCACACACTCACTCACTCACACACTCACTCTCACACTCACACACTCACTCACACACTCACTCACACACTCACTCACTCACAAACTCACACTCACTCACTCACACACTCACTCACACACACACTCACTCACACACTCACTCACACACTCACACACTCACTCACACACTCACACACTCACTCACTCACTCTCACACTCACACACTCACTCACTCACACACTCACTCACACACTCACACACTCACTCACTCACACACTCACTCACTCACTCTGCATCGCTATCACCGTGGTCTAACTACTGCTGGCAGAAGATACATCTGACGATGTCCCTCGCCCCGCGTATGTTCTCTACTCCACGTGTCCGTCTCCGTCTCTCTCTGCCTCTCGGCGCAATTCCCATCGTCCGAGAGGAAATTCAGTCGACATCGCCACGCGCTCCGAGTGATTTGCATGACCACGCCACGATCAGCCAACTCGCTGAGATGTCGTTCGCCAGGTCGCTTCTGAAAAAAAACAATCTACACTGCTCAGCGGGGGAGCAGTTCTTGCCTGGCGAAATAATACAATAACAATAGTGGGATAACGCAGCTGAGTAAAGGGGCCGTCCATAAATGACGTCACGCGATTTTGGACGATTTTTGACCCCCCTCCCCCCTCGTCACACGGCGTCACAAAAAGTCAGACCCCCCCCCCCCCCCAAATATGACGTCACAAAGCTCTGCCCCCCCCCCCCCCCAAAATAAAACATGCTTCAAATCGCTTTAAACTATTGTCATTGTAGTGCGTATTTAATGTGGCGCTGCACTCTGATGTTGTAGGAGAAAACATTTATTAAAAAGTCGATTTAATTAAGTAGAACGTGTCGTCTATATTGATTTAAAGTTGCGCATTTTGATGTGACGTCACATTTCTCAACCCCCCCCCACCCCCTCGTCACACATCGTCACAAATGTCTGACCCCCCCCCCCCCCAGGTGCGTGACGTCATTTATGGACGGCCCCAAATGCCCCCACCGCTCCTACCCCCTGCCGGGCAAGAGGTGGGCAATCAATCGATAATCAGTGGGCGATATCGATAATGTCTCACTCACTCACACTCACGTACTCACACTCACTCACTCACACTTACTTACTCACACTTACTTACTCACACTTACTTACTCACACTCACACACTCACACTTACTCACTCACACTTACTTACTCACACTTACTCACTCACACTTACTTACTCACACTTACTTACTCACACTTACTTACTCACACTCACACACTCACACTTACTTACTCACACTTACTTACTCACACTCACACACTCACACTTACTTACTCACACTCACACACTCACACTTACTCACTCACACTTACTTACTCACACTTACTTACTCACACACTCACTCACTCACACTTACTTACTCACACTCACGTACTCACACTCACTCACTCACACTTACTTACTCACACTTACTTACTCACACACTCACTCACTCACACTTACTTACTCACACTTACTTACTCACACTCACACACTCACACTTACTCACACTTACTTACTCACTCACACTTACTTACTCACACTCACTCACTCACACTTACTTACTCACACTTACTTACTCACACTCACACACTCACACTTACTTACTCACACTCACACACTCACACTTACTCACACTTACTTACTCACTCACACTTACTCACACACTCACTCACTCACACTTACTTACTCACTCACTCACACTCACTCACACTTACTCACACACTCACTCACTCACACTTACTTACTCACTCACTCACACTCACTCACACTTACTCACACACTCACTCACTCACACGTACTTACTCACTCACTCACACTTACTTACTCACACACTCACACACTCACTCACACACACACAGTTACTTACTCACACGTACTTACTCATTCACACACTCACACACTCACACACACTCACTTACTCACACTTACTTACTCACACTCATTCACACTCACTCACACTTACTCACACTCACTCACACGTACTCACACTCACTCACACTCACTCACTCACTCACACACTCTCACACACACACTCACTCACACACACTTACTTACTTACACGTACTTACTTACTCACACACTCACACACTCACTCACACACACTCACACACACTTACTTACTCACACTCACTCACACTCACTCACACACACACTCACTCACACTCACTCACACTTATTCACTCACACTCACTCACACTCACTCACACACTCACTCACACACACACTCACTCACACACTCACACTTATTCACTCACACTCACTCACACTCACTCACACACTCACTCACACACACACTCACTCACACACTCACACTTATTCACTCACACGTACTCACACTCACTCACACTCACTCACACTTATTCACTCACACTCACTCTCACTCACTCACTCACACTTATTCACTGACACGTACTCAATCACTCACTCACACTCACTCACACGTACTCACACTTACTCACTCTTATTCACTCACACGTACTCACACTCACTCACACTTACTCACACTCACTCACACTTATTCACTCACACGTACTCACACTCACTCACACTCACTCACTCACTCACACACTCTCACACACACACTCACTCACACACACTTACTTACTTACACGTACTTACTTACTCACACACTCACACACTCACTCACACAAACTCACACACACTTACTTACTCACACTCACTCACACGTACTCACACTCACTCACACTCACTCACTCACTCACACACTCTCACACACACACTCACTCACACACACTTACTTACTTACACGTACTTACTTACTCACACACTCACACACTCACTCACACACACTCACACACACTTACTTACTCACACTTACTTACTCACACTTACTCACACTCACTCACACTTATTCACTCACACGTACTCACACTCACTCACACTCACTCACTCACTCACACACTCTCACACACACACTCACTCACACACACTTACTTACTCACACGTACTTACTTACTCACACACTCACACACTCACTCACTCACACACACTCACACACACGTACTTACTCACACTCACTCACACTTATTCACTCATACGTACTCTCACTCACTCACACTTACTCACACTCACTCACACGTACTCACACTCACTCACTCACACACACTCACACACACGTACTTACTCACACTTACTTACTCACACTCACTCACACTCACTCACACTTATTCACTCACACTCACTCACACTCACTCACACTCACTCACACACACACTCACTCACACACTCACACTTATTCACTCACACGTACTCACACTCACTCACACTCACTCACACTTATTCACTCACACTCACTCTCACTCACTCACTCACACTTATTCACTGACACGTACTCAATCACTCACTCACACTCACTCACACGTACTCACACTTACTCACTCGCACTCACTCACACTTACTCACTCACACCTGCTCACACTCACTCACACTCACACGTACCACGCAGACTAGAGCCGGCGACCATTGTCGATGTGGACTTTGACCGGGTGGGTCTTCACGGGGGCAGCGGGGGGTCTCGCCATGATGTCAGACGTTTCAGGGCCACGGTCCTTTGCAGGGAATGGGGAGACGAATCTCCCAAGTCAAATTCTGGGCGACTGCCCCCACCCCACCCACCCACCCTACCACCACCACTCACCCACCCACGTAAACCATCAACATCATCAACATCATCACCATCATCATTTCTTTGTGAATTTTTCTATTCATCCCATCGGGTTCTCATTTGAGGCTGAGTCGACCTAGGGGGGGAGCCCAGGACCGGTTCAGATAATCGTCACCATGAGCGGGAATGGAACTCGCGTCGCTGGGTTCCTAGCGCAATGCGCTAACCGCTGCACCACCGCTCCCCCCCCCCCCCCCCCATTTACAGACACACGAACGCGTTCTCACAAAGACAAAGATCCCCCGTGTAGCCTTTCACGGACTGTTGGGGCAAGTGCTGTAAGCGAGTAGCAGCGCCTACGAAGGCCGGCACTGTGGCACACGAGGGGGGGGGGGGGGTGGCCAGCACCACGCCCGACCGCCTTTGTCTCCCCAGTGGCGATGTTTACGACACGCCGCCACGGCTACTCGTGTGAGGGCTAAACACACACACACGTGGCGTGCAGGGCACGGGGAACCTCAGTGTGCAAACACTCTTCACACACACTCACACACACTCACACATGCTGACACACTCACACACTCACACACTGACACAGAGACACACACTCACACTACTCACACACTGACAAACTGACACACTGACTCACACACTCACACACTCACACACATTCACACACTCACACACACTCTCACACTCACACACTGACACACTCACTCACACACACTCACACACGCTCACACACACCCACTCACACACGCTGACACACTGACACACTCACACACTCATGCTGACACACTCACACACTCACACACACAACAACAACAACAACCGCCATTCGCCACTAAGTGGCGGTGACGTCACCACGACGCTTGTGCCAGGCCATGTGCACCCTGAGGCCACGTGAAGTGTCGAACGCCCGCTGGCAGGAGGTCACGGGGCAGACCCAGCAGGTGCCACGGGTCGACTGACCGAGATGACCGAGATGACTGGCTGATGCACCACCTGTGCCCCCTACTGTGCCAACTTGCTGTGCTTTAGCCACCCGGCGCTCCGCTCGTTGTTGTGAGCGTCGCTCCTCCGCCCTCCGTTGTTGTTGGAGGGCGACTGCCTCCAACTGCCCAGTAGCGTCCTTCACGAGCCTCCTCCACTGAGGCCGATCTTGACACCGCTGGTACCAGTCATCGGCAAGTCCACTCAGCTCCACGTCCTCCTGTACCACATCACTCCATCTCTTCTCTAGCCCGTGCCGCGCCCGTTTAGCCCCCTCGATCCGGCCGAACAAAAGCTGTTTAGGCATGCGGTGGCTGGGCATGCGGGCTACAT
>NC_136332.1:7669275-7734275 GCF_964198595.1 Lampetra fluviatilis | reverse complement strand
AACTCAGCCCATCAACTCAAGCGGTCGCTAAAATACGCACCACTTTGCAGGCAGTCAACCTTTTTTCTCCGTCCTGCGGAACTACAATCTGTCTCCGGCCATGGTAACGTGGAAAGTCCAGTCTGAGCTGCGCGCTCCCGTGTGGCAGGGAGCGAGCGAGCGAGCGAGCTGGTGACGTGACGACTTGCCACGGCACCCCATTACCGAGGACTCAGTCACCCATCACACACCCAACACACACACAGTGACAAAGATCCCCCGTGTAGCCTCTGACAGGCGGTTGGGGCAAGTGCTGGTAGCGAGCGGCAGCGCCTGTGACGGACAGCACGGCGCAGGGTGGTTGGTGGCGAGCACCACGCCCGCCCGCCTTTGTCTCCCTAGGGGTGTACTCGTTTGTGGCTGAGTCGACCTAGGGGAGGCCCACACACTCGAAAGCCCTGGGGAGTAACCTCGTCTGCCAAAGAAAGCAGCCGCCCGCGTTGACATCGCGACGTTGACAGCAGATGACGAGACTCCCACACAGCCAGCGGGCACAGACAGCACACACACACACAGACAGCAAACACAAACACACAGCACACACAGACAGCAAACACAAACACACACACAGCACACATAGACAGCACAAACAGACACACACACACAGCACACACACAGACACACACACAGACACACACACAGACACACATAGACACACACAGACACACACAGACATACACACACACAACCAGCACACACAGCACACACAGCAAACACACAGACAGACACACACACACACAGACACACACACACAGACGGCACACATAGACACACACACAGATACACACACAGACACACACGCACACAACCAGCACACACAGCACACACACAGACAGCACACACACAGACACACACACACAGACACACACACAACCAGCACACACAGCACACACACAGACAGCACACACACAGACACACACACACAGACACACACACAGACAGCACACACACACAGACACACACACAGACAGCACACACACAGACAGCACACACAGCACACACAGCTCACACACACAGCACACACAGACAGCACACACACAGACACACACACAGATACACACAGACACACACAGCACACACACACACAGCACACACACACCACACACACACCATCACAACAACAACCGCCATTCGCCACTAAGTGGCAGTGACGTCACCACGACGCTTGTGCCAGGCCATGTGCACCTTGAGGCCACGTGAAGTGTCGAACGCCCGCTGGCAGGAGGTCACGGGGCAGACCCAGCAGATGCCACGGGTCGACTGACCGAGATGACCGAGATGACTGGCTGATGCACCACCTGTGCCCCCTACTGTACCAACTTGCTGTGCTTTAGCCACCCGGCGCTCCGCTCGTTGTTGTGAGCGTCGCTCCTCCGCCCTCCGTTGTTGTTGGAGGGCGACTGCCTCCAACTGCCCAGTAGCGTCCTTCACGAGCCTCCTCCACTGAGGCCGATCTTGACACCGCTGGTACCAGTCATAGGCAAGTCCACTCAGCTCCACGTCCTCCTGTACCACATCACTCCATCTCTTCTCTAGCCCGTGCCGCGCCCGTTTAGCCCCCTGGATCCGGCCGAACAAAAGCTGTTTAGGCATGCGGTGGCTGGGCATGCGGGCTACATGACCCAGCCAACGCAGCCTTGCCTGCCGGAGGAGCTCACTGATGGGACTTTGCCCAGATCTTTCATTACACACACACCATCACACGCACACACCATCACACACACACACCAACACACACACCATCACACACACACCAACACACACACCATCACACACACACCAACACACCATCACACACACACACACCACACACACACCTACACCATCACACACACCACACACACACACCAACACACACACCAACACACACACACCATCACACACACACCAACACACACACCATCACACACACACCAACACACCATCACACACACACACCACACACACACCTACACCATCACACACACCACACACACACACCAACACACACACCAACACACACACACCATCACACACACCATCACACACACACCAACACACACACCATCACACACACACCAACACACACCAACACACCTACACCATCACACACACACCATCACACACACACCAACACACACACACCACACACACACACCACACACACACACCAACACACACACACCACACACACACACCACAAACACACACCACACACACACCAACACTCACACACCTCACACACTACACACACCATCACACACACCTACACACCATCACACACACACACCAACACACACACACCTACACACCATCACACACACACACCAACACACACACACCACACACACACACACCACACACACCACACACACACCAACACTCACACACGCCTGGGACCGGCACTGAACCTTACCCCGCACGTCTCAGCGGGATCACAGCAACGGGCGAGCGCCGTGGGCTGAGCCGCTGTTTGCGGAGACGCCAGTTTCCCGGTTCGAACCCGACAGGGGGCCGCCCTAGTCAATACGGCCTTTCTTGTTGCGCCTTCACCCGTGTGGAGAGTCATCGCTGTGTGCACGAGAGAGTGGAGAGAGAGTGGAGAGAGTGCAGAGAGTGGAGAGAGAGTGGAGAGAGTGGAGAGAGTGGAGAGAGTGGAGAGTCATCGCTGTGTGCACGAGAGAGAATGGAAAGAGAGAGTTGAGAGAGAGTGGAGGGAGTGGAGAGTGGAGAGAGTGTAAAGAGAGTGGAGAGAGTGGAGAGAGTGCAGAGAGTGGAGAGAGAGTGGAGAGAGTGGAGAGAGTGCAGAGAGTGGAGAGAGTGGAGGGAGTGGAGAGAGAGTGGAGAGAGTGGAGAGAGAGTGGAGAGAGTGGAGAGAGTGGAGAGAGAGTGGAGAGAGTGGAGAGTCCTCGTTGTGTGCACGAGAGAGAGGAGAGAGAGAGTGGAGAGAGAGTGGAGAGAGAGTGGAGAGAGAGTGGAGAGAGAGTGGAGAGAGAGTGGAGAGAGAGTGGAGAGAGTGGAGAGAGAGTGGAGAGAGTGGAGAGAGAGTGGAGGGAGTGGAGAGAGAGTGGAGAGAGAGTGGAGAGAGTGGAGAGAGAGTGGAGGGAGTGGAGAGAGAGTGGAGAGAGAGTGGAGGGAGTGGAGAGAGAGTGGAGAGAGAGTGGAGAGAGAGTGGAGAGAGAGTGGAGAGAGAGTGGAGAGAGAGTGGAGGGAGTGGAGAGAGAGTGGAGAGAGAGTGGAGGGAGTGGAGAGAGAGTGGAGAGAGAGTGGAGAGAGAGTGGAGAGAGAGTGGAGAGAGAGTGGAGGGAGTGGAGAGAGAGTGGAGAGAGAGTGGAGAGAGAGTGGAGAGAGAGTGGAGAGAGAGTGGAAAGAGAGTGGCCGCGGGGGGCTGGCGACACCAGCCGTGTGAACGCGGCTCGGAGACTCGGCGATTTGGTCGATCCCCGCTCAACGCGCGTCTCGCTTAGCGCGAAACTCTGCCAGGAACGCGTGGAGCGCGTTGAGCGAGGAGTGACCGTGCTGGGCACACGCCTCACGAGGGGGAGGAGGGGGTTGGTTTGGGTTACGGTGGAACGCATCCGCCGAAGCTCGCCACCTCGTGGCCGCTTCTGGAATAATCACAAAATCACAATAATAAACAAATCACAATATCACGAAATCACATCACAAAATCAAATCACACAATCACAAAATCACGAAATCACAAAATAACAAAATCACGACATCACATCACAAAATCAAATCACACAATCACAAAATAACAAAATCACGACATCATCAAATCACAAAATCACAAAATAACAAAATCACAATATCACGATATCACAAAAGCACATCACAAAATCACAAAATGTATATTTGGAGTTTGTGTGTCTCTCTCATCATCATCATCATCATCACCACGGTGGCTCGGGCGATGTCAACTCCCTCGCCCGGTACGCAGGAGGTCGCCGCTGTGTCATCTGCTGTGTCATCTGCTGTGTCATCTGCTGTGTCATCTGCTGCGACGGGCAAAGGCGACGGGATGCCCCACGCGGTCAACACATCTCTCCCACAACCCACTCTACGATCCATGATGTACTATACACTATACACTACACTATACACTACTACACTATACACTACTACACTATACACTACTACACTATACACTACACTATACACTACACTAGTATACTACACTATACACTACACTATACACTACTACACTATACACTACTACACTACACTATACACTACACTATACACTACTACACTATACACTACTACACTATACACTACATTATACACTACACTATACACTAGTGCTGTACTAGTATACTACACTATACACTACACTATACACTAGTGCTGTACTAGTATACTACACTATACACTAGTGCTGTACTAGTATACTACACTATACACTACTACACTATACACTACATTATACACTACACTATTCACTAGTGCTGTACTAGTACGCTACACTATACACTAGTGCTGTACTAGTACACTACATTATACACTACACTATACACTACACTATACACTACACTATACACTATACACTACACTATACACTACACTATACACTGCACTATACACTACACTATACACTACTATACACTATGATGATGATGGTGATGATGGTGCTGATGGTGATGATGATGGTGATGATAATGGTGATGATGATAATGGTGATGATGATGGTGGTGATGATGGTGATGATGGTGATCATAATGGTGATGATAATGGTGATGATTATGGTGGTGATGGTGATGAAGGTGATGATAATGTTGATGATGATGGTGATGATGGTGATCATAAAGGTGATGATGATGGTGGTGATCATAATGGTGATGATGATGGTGATGATGGTGGTGGTGATGATGATGATGACGATGATGATGATGGTGATGATGGTGGTGATGATGATGGTTATGGTGATGATGATGACGATGATGATGATGGTGGTGATGATGACGATGATGATGGTGGTGATGATGATAGTGATGATGATGGTTTAAGATGGTGATGATGGTGATGATGATGGTGATGATGGTGGTGATGATGATGGTGATGATGATGACGATGATGATGGTGATGATGATGATGGTGATGATGATGGTTATGATGATGGTTATGATGATGGTGATGATGATGATGGTCATGATGATGGTGATGATGATGGTGATGATGATGGTGATGATGATGGTGATGATGATGATGGTGATGAATGTGAGATTGTAAATTGTCGTTTGCTCTGCGTCTGCACCAGCAGCCGTGAAGAACAGAGTAGACTGGGCACGGAGGGCAGCACAGCAGAGGGCAGCAGAGGGCAGGGCCACCCCAGTGCGCATGGCGATGAGATTGAGTAAGTCGGTGTGTGTGTGAATGAGTGGATGGGTGAGTGAGTAGGTGAGTGAGTGAATGCATGAGTAAGTCGGTGTGTGTGTGAATGAGTGGGTGAGTGAGTAGGTGAGTGAGTGAATGAATGAGTAAGTCGGTGTGTGTGTGAATGAGTGGATGGGTGAGTGAGTAGGTGAGTGAGTGAATGAATGAGTAAGTCGTGTGTGTGTGAATAAGTGGATGGGTGAGTGAGTAGGTGAGTGAGTGAATGAATAAGTCGGTGTGTGTGTGAATGAGTGGATGAGTGAGTGAGTAGGTGAGTGAGTGAATGAATGAGTAAGTCGGTGTGTGTGTGAATGAGTGGATGGGTGAGTGAGTAGGTGAGTGAGTGAATGAATGAGTAAATCGTTGCGTGAATGAGTGGATGAGTGAGTGAGTAGGTGAGTGAGTGAATGAATGAGTAAGTCGGTGTGTGTGTGAATGAGTGGATGAGTGAGTGAGTAGGTGAGTGAGTGAATGAATGAGTAAGTCGGTGTGTGTGTGAATAAGTGGATGGGTGAGTGAGTAGGTGAGTGAGTGAATGAATAAGTCGGTGTGTGTGTGAATGAGTGGATGAGTGAGTGAGTAGGTGAGTGAGTGAATGCATGAGTAAATCGGTGTGTGTGTGAATGAGTGGATGAGTGAGTGAGTAGGTGAGTGAGTGAATGAATGAGTAAGTCGGTGTGTGTGTGAATGAGTGGATGAGTGAGTGAGTAGGTGAGTGAGTGAATGAATGAGTAAGTCGGTGTGTGTGTGAATGAGTGGATGAGTGAGTGAGTAGGTGAGTGAGTGAATGCATGAGTAAGTCGGTGTGTGTGTGAATGAGTGGGTGAGTGAGTAGGTGAGTGAGTGAATGAATGAGTAAGTCGGTGTGTGTGTGAATGAGTGGATGAGTGAGTGAGTAGGTGAGTGAATGCATGAGTAAGTCGGTGTGTGTGTGAATGAGTGGATGAGTGAGTGAGTAGGTGAGTGAGTGAATGAATGAGTAAGTCGGTGTGTGATACAAAGGCGGCCGGGTGGGCGTGGTGCTGGCCACCCACCCACCCAGCCCCTCCCTCGTGTTGCCGTTCCGGCCTTCACAGGGTGCTGCTACTCGCTGCACTTGGCCCCAACACTCCGCGAAGGCTACACGGGGGATCTTTGTCTTTGTGCGCCAGCAAACGCTCAGGTCCAACGACGAGGACGGTCGGCTACGTACGGTGCGAAAGAAGTTCAAACAACACAAACAACAACAACTCTAGATTTGAAGCTTTCGTGACTGCAAGGATTCATATTCATAGGTTTTTTCGGTAGTCACGTAGGTAAAAAATAAAATAAAAATAAAATAAAAATAAAATAAAAATAAAATAAAAATAAAATAAAAATAAAATAAAAATAAAATAAAAATAAAATAAAAATAAAATAAAAATGAAATAAAAATGAAATATAAATAAAAATAAAATAAAAATTAAATAAAAATAAAATAAAATAAATTTGACGACGTTTCTTACTTGATACAGCAATCGTGCTGTGACGGTTCCACCTGAAGACGGAAGCTTGTGTTGCCTCCGAAACGTCGTGATTTTCATTTTATTTTTATTTTACTTTTATTAATTTTAATTTAAAATTTTTACCTACGGGACTTTACCGAAAAAACCTAATAACAACAACAACAACCGCCATTCACCACGGCGCTTGTGCCAGGCTAGGTGCACGTTGAGGCCACGTGGTCCATGCGTGAACTCGCGGCTGAAACGAGATTCGGATTCCGCGCTGAGTGCAGGAATTGTGTCGTGGGCGTGGATCGATAGTTCATCAGTGGCAGGGGTTTACAGTCCCCCACTCAGCCACCCGCCCACCAATACACTCACCCGCCCACCAATACACCCACCCACCAATACACCCACCCACCAATACACTCACCCACCCACCAATACACTCACCCACCAATACACTCACCCATCAATATACTCACCCACCAATACACCCACCCACCAATACACCCACCCACCAATACACTCACCCACCCACCAATACATCCACCCACCAATACACCCACCCACCAATACACTCACCCACCAATACACTCACACGCCCACCAATACACTCAACCATCAATACATCCACCCACCAATACACTCACCCACCTATACACTCACCCACCAATACACTCACCCACCAATACACTCACCCATCAATACACCCACCCACCAATACACTCACCCACCCACCAATACACCCACCCACCAATACACTCACCCACCCACCAATACACCCACCCACCAATACACACACCCACCAATACACTCACCCACCAATACACCCACCCACCAATACACTCACCCACCCACCAATACACTCACACACCAATACACTCACCCATCAATATACTCACCCACCAATACACCCACCCACCAATACACCCACCCACCAATACACTCACCCACCCACCAATACACTCACCCACCAATACACCCACCCACCAATACACTCACCCACCAATACACCCACCCACCAATACACTCACCCACCCACCAATACACCCACCCACCAATACACCCACCCACCAATACACTCATCCACCAATACACCCACCCACCAATACACTCACCCACCCACCCACCCACCAATACACTCACCCACCAATACACTCACCCACCCACCAACCAATACACCCATCCACCAATACACTCACCCATCAATACACTCACCCACCAATACACCCACCCACCAATACACCCACCCACCAATACACTCACCCACCCACCAATACACTCACACACCAATACACTCACCCATCAATACACTCACCCACCAATACACCCACCCACCAATACACTCACCCACCCACCAATACACCCACCCACCAATACACTCACCCACCCACCAATACACTCACCCACCAATACACCCACCCACCAATACACCCACCCACCAATACACCCACCCACCAATACACTCACCCACCCACCAATACACCCACCCACCAATACACCCACCCACCAATACACTCACCCACCCACCAATACACTCACACACCAATACACTCACCCATCAATACACTCACCCACCAATACACCCACCCACCAATACACTCACCCACCCACCAATACACCCACCCACCAATACACTCACCCACCCACCAATACACTCACCCACCAATACACCCACCCACCAATACACCCACCCACCAATACACTCACCCACCAATACACCCACCCACCAATACACTCACCCACTCACCAATAAACTCACCCACCAATACACTCACCCACCCACCAACCAATACACCCACCCACCAATACACTCACCCACGTACACACCCACCCACCTACACACCCACCCACCCACGTACTCACACGAGCGGTAAGGCGAATCGAACCACCACCACCACTACACGCGACCCAAATGCCCAGCAGCTGCTGCTGTGGGGGGGGGGCAGAGGGGGAGTGGGGGGGCAGAGGGGGAGTGGGGGGGGCAGAGGGGGAGTGGGGGGGGCAGAGAGGGAGTGGGGGGGCAGAGGGGGAGTGGGGGGGCAGAGGGGGAGTGGGGGGGGGGCAGAGGGGGAGTGGGGGGGCAGAGGGGGAGTGGGGGGGCAGAGGGGGAGTGGGGGGGGGGCAGAGGGGGAGTGGGGGGGCAGAGGGGGAGTGGGGGGGGGCAGAGGGGGAGTGGGGGGGGCAGAGGGGGAGTGGGGGGGGGCAGAGGGGGAGTGGGGGGGGGCAGAGGGGGAGTGGGGGGGCAGAGGGGGAGTGGGGGGGGGGCAGAGGGGGGAAGTGGGGGGGCAGAGGGGGAGTGGGGGGGGGGCAGAGGGGGAGTGGGGGGGGCAGAGGGGGAGTGGGGGGGGCAGAGGGGGAGTGGGGGGGGGGCAGAGGGGGAGTGGGGGGGGGCAGAGGGGGAGTGGGGGGGGGGCAGAGGGGGAGTGGGGGGGCAGAGGGGGAGTGGGGGGGGGCAGAGGGGGAGTGGGGGGGGCAGAGGGGGAGGTGGGGGGGGCAGAGGGGGAGTGGGGGGGGCAGAGGGGGAGTGGGGGGGGGGCAGAGGGGGAGTGGGGGGGGCAGAGGGGGAGTGGGGGGGGCAGAGGGGGAGTGGGGGGGGCAGAGGGGGAGTGGGGGGGGGGGGCAGAGGGGGAGTGGGGGGGGCAGAGGGGGAGTGGGGGGAGGGCAGAGGGGGAGTGGGGGGGGGGCAGAGGGGAGTGGGGGGGCAGAGGGGGAGTGGGGGGGGCAGAGGGGGAGTGGGGGGGGGGAGATGTTAACTACCTCGCCTGGTGTGCAGGAGGTCGTGGGTTCGATCCCGACCAAGACGACGCCTGCTGCTGGATATTATTTTGGAGTGTATGTGTCTCTCTCTGTCTCTCTCCGACTCTCTCTCTCTGTCTCTCTGTGTGTGTCTCTCTCTTTGTCTCTCTGTGTCTCTCTGTGTCTATCTCTCTTTGTCTCTCTGTCTCTCTCTGTCTTTGTCTCTCTGTCTCTCTGTCTCTATCTCTCTGTCTCTCTCCGTCTTTCGTGTTGTGCGCGCTGCAGTTAGCGCCACGGCGCGTGGATGTATAGCGTTGATTCGTCTGTTTGCTGGTGACTTTGTGTGTTTCATATCGGAATCGCCTCCAGTGCTGTTGCTGCTGGCGGCAATAAAAGTTGTTTAAAGTCAAAAGTCTCTCTAACTCTCTCTCTCTCCCCCCGTGGTCGCGTGGATTCTTCTCCGGGTCTTGCTCCCGTTTATTTTTTCCCCCTTCCCACACTTGAGAATGGACATCATCAGCACGCGTTCAGAGTTGTTTGTTAACGTCCACGTGATGATGATGATGAAGACGAAGATGATGCCAACTCCCTTGAGCTGTCACTCGCAATAGCCAGGGTCGCTTCTGAAAAATCATTTACGTCGTTCAGTGAGGCCTTATCTGATCAAATAAAATTAAAAATAAGAGCAATACTGCCTTGAAATCGGGCCCATCTTTTTAAAACACCCTGTGTATATATAGCAAGGCCGTAGTAGCCATGGAGTCAACATTGGGGGGGACCAAATCTTCCAGGGTGTCTGGGGGTCCCAACCCAGAAAAATATCTACATTTGAAAACTAATTTCCTGCCTGAAATATTAAAAAATTCACTAACACACGGGATAGATATTATTTATTTTACAATAATGTCTAATAGTGTATTGTATTACATTGCTCTTTTTTTTACAATTTCTTGTTTCATTGTATGTAATGGCAGAGATTAGGGATTCATAAAGTACAACCATAACCACAATCATGTGAACATAAATCTACGCATTGATTTATATGAAGACAAGTCCAGATATTGTGGCCAAGGTTTAGCAAATTGTTGTTTTTATTTACATAGAATAGAAATGTTTTTTATAGCAATATATCGGGGGGGAGGGCATTTTGAGAACATTTTAATATTGGGGGGGGATGTGTCCCCCCCCAATATATATGTTATAATTACGGCCTTGATATATAGTGATATATAGTGCACATTGTGACTGAACAAATTTCGTAACTGCAGGAATTCATATTCTTTGCTTCTTACGGGAAAGTCCCGTAGATAGGAAATAATAAAATAAAAAATAATTAAAAATGAACAAAAAAACTAATACGACTTTAAATTTCGATGTAAAGCTTTCGTGACTGCAAGGATTCATCTTCTTGGTTCTTTCGGTAAAGTCACGTAGAAGGGAAATAATAAAATAATAAAAATAAAACATAATAAAATACAATTCTCACGACGTTTCGGCCACAACGAAAGCAGCCGTCCTCAGGCGAAGAACAGGGCTGTCATTCAGATGCTGTCTTCCCAACATACCTGTTCTTCACCTGATGACGGCTGCTTGCGTTGTGGCCGAAACGTCGTGAGAATTTAACTTTATTATGTTTTATCTTTATTATTTTATTTTTTCCCTTCTACGTGACTTTACCGAAATAACCAAGAAGATAAAAACTCACGACGTTTCGATCGCAACACAAGCGATCGAAACGTCGTGAGTTTTAGTTTTTTTCATTAATTTGTATTATTTTATTCATTGTATTTATAGTGGAGTCGTTCTCATCGTTTGCTCGCGCCCCACTCTTCCAATTGCCGCACCTGAAGATGGAGCTGCTCGGCACGAAGTCCGACGTTCCGCCATCGCCACGCGCTGCTGGGTTGGCAAAGCTCCCTTCGGCAGCTCTGGAACTCGGTTCCTGAACAACTAAAAGGATGAAGCTCGGCACGTGCAGCGAAACGTCGGACATGGTGCCGAACACCGCACCACCGACTACAGCGCCAAGCTGTGACGACGATGGGGTCACCGTGGCTGGGCGGCCGTTGTGTTTCGAGAGTCGCCACGCTCGTGATTGATCGATCTCTCTCTTTTTTTGTTTACGATCAGTGGAAACAAGAAGATGCACTTTGCTTCGTTCATCATTTCGTAATTTTTTTTTATAATAACTTTGCTTTATGTAAACCCACACCTCTCGCTCACTCTCTCGCTCTGCACGCAGCCCTTCTCGCAGTCCGACGGCCTCCGACGGGAAGCTCATATCTGCACGCAGAGCTCCCCGTCACCTGCCACCGAGCACACGGCCTCCTCCATCGCCCACTGCTCCTTGAAGGCCGGCACGGCGTGGGTCAGCCGCGCCACATGGCGGAACTCCAGCCCACACACCCTGGCTCCAACCAGAGCGCTCTCTCTGTCGATCTCTCGATCTCTCCCACCACACACGTGCCGGTGATGTGCGGCGCGTCTTCATCGAACGCTGGGGAGCCGGACAAGCCCCTCTCTGCAGCAGCGTGGACGGCACCCTCCTCGTGGTGTTCACCTTCTGAAGCGCTCGCTCGTCACCGTGGCGTGCGCGATGACCTCCACCACCACCACCACGTGGCTTTTATTTCGTGTTGTGCGCGGCGCATTTAGCGCGCAGCGCGTGGATTTGTAGCGATTGTTTATTTGTGTTGCTGGTGACTTTGTGTGTTTCGTATCGGAATCGCCTCCAGTGCTGTTGCTGCTGGCGGCAATGAAAGTTGCTTAAAAAGTCAAAAGTCTCTCCTACTCTCTCTCTCACCCTCTCTCTCACCCACTCTCCTACTCTCTCTCTCTCTCACCCTCACTCTCTCTCCCACTCGCATTCCACCGGCAGCTAAACACGTGCCGAGCACCGCGCTGTGGTGAAACGCAATCCCCTCCCTCGGCGCGCTCTCTCTCTCTCGCTCTCCCTCGCTGCTCTCTCTCTCTCTGCTCTATCCTCTCGCTCTCTCTCTCGCTCTCTCTCTCCGTGCGGCGTCAATCCCTCAAGTCGAGAGGGGACGGTGCCTTGCGAGTTGCCGATCCGCGTCTCGCTCGAGCCCGAGTCTCAAGACCCAGTGGTCGGGAGAGTCCTGCCCCCGTGCCAATGTGTGCCCGTCTACCTCCTCAACCTCATCATCATCCTCCTCGTCATCCTCCTCGTCATCCTCCTCGTCATCCTCCTCGTCATCCTCCTCCTCGTCCTGCTCATCCGCGAGGCGAGATTTAAGGGACGCTGCTGCTGGAGTGCCGAGTGGCACGGGCTCGAGGGGCTCGAGGGGCTCGAGGCGGCAGTGGCTGAGTCGGTGTCGCGGCTCCGTGCTGACTCGGGGGGGGGGGGGGGACAGGGCAAGAGACGGGGCGAGAGACAGGGCGAGAGACAGGGCTGGTGGCAGGGCGAAAGACAGGGCGAGAGACGGGGCTGGTGGCAGGGCGAGAGACAGAGCGAGAGACGGGGCGAGAGACAGGGCTGGTGGCAGGGCGAGAGACAGGGCTGGTACCAGGGCTAGTACCAGGGCTAGTACCAGAGCTAGTGGCTAGTTCTAGATTTGAAGCTTTCGTGACTGCAAGTGGCTAGTGCCAGGGATAGATTCAAGGCTAGTACCAGGGCTAGATTCAAGGCTAGTACCAGGGCTAGTGGCTATTACCAGGGCTAGTGGCTGGTGCCAGGGCTAGTACCAGGGCTGGTGACTAGTACCAGGGCTGTGGCTAGTGCCAGGGCTAGTGGCTAGTGCCAGGGCTAGTACCAGGGCTGGTGCCAGCGAGGTCTCCACACAGCTCTGACCCTGCGCACCGAGTCATGATGAGCTCCGCGGGGAACCGCTCGGCCGAGAGCGGTGACGACCACCACCGCAGCAGCAGCAGCAGCCACCACCTCCTGCTGCAGGGCCAGCAGCAGATGCTGGCGCTGCAGCAGCAGCTACTGCTGCTGGCGCTTCCCTCGGCGAACTCATCCTCGGCTCACGACTTCCCCGCGACCGCCGCTGCCGCTTCCATCAACGGCCACCACAACCGCAGCCACCAGCAGCATCAGCATCATCAGCAGGGCGACTACGACGACGCCGACTCGCGGTCCGCGATGGCCATCGCCGTGGTGCTGTCCGCGATGTTCGTGGTGGGAGTGGCGGGCAACGTGTACACGCTGGCGCTCGTGACGAGGCACGCGATCGCCCCGCCGCGCTGCTGGAGACGTCTCCTGCGGCTCCTCGCCTCTCGCGCGCCACCACCACCACCACCGCAGCACCACCTTCACAACAACCACCACCACCAGCAGCAGCAGCATCCTCCGCTGTACACGTCGATGGTTCCATCGCAGCAGCAGCAGCAGCCGCTGACGACGCCGACGCCGTCTCTGCGCCGACGTTCCGCCTCCTCCACCTCCTCCATGTACGTGTACGTCCTCAACCTGGCGCTAGCCGACCTGCTGTACGTGGCCACGGCGCCCTTCGTGGCGTGCTCCAACGTGGCGCGCACGTGGCACTTCGGGGACGCGGGCTGCCGCCTGCTGCTGAGCGCCGACCTCCTGACGACGCACGCGAGCGCCTTCATCCTCACGGCGATGAGCGTGGAGCGCTACGCCGCGGTGCACCGCCCTCTGCGCTCGCTCGAGCGCGGCCGCACAGCGCGTCGCCTCGTGGCGCTGGCCGCGTGGCTGGGCGCCTTGGCGCTCGCCCTGCCCGGCATGGTGATGGTGCGCATGGAGGAGGTCGCCGTGGTCGTGAGCGACCGCGGCGCCGGCGGTGGCGACGGCTCGACACGGAGCGTCACGAAGCGCGTGTGCGAGCCCACGTGGAGCGAGGAGGCGCACCGCGTCTACATGAGCGCGCTCTTCGCCACGGGCATCCTGGCGCCGGGCGTCATCATCGGCTGCGTCTACGCGAAGCTGGCGCGCACGTACTGGCGGTCGCAGACGGCGATGGGCGGCTTCGGCCGCTGCAAGGTGGACGGCCGAGGCCGCTCGCCGCACTCGCCCCGGCACAAGGTGCTCTACCTCATCCTGGCCATCGTGCTCGCCTTCTGGGCCTGCTTCCTGCCCTTCTGGCTGTGGCAGCTGCTGCAGCTCTACCGGCCCCACGTGGCGCTCGCCTCGGTGCGCACCGCGCGCGCCGTCAACCACGCGGTCACGTGTCTCACGTACGGGAACAGCTGCGTGAACCCCTTCCTCTACACGCTGCTCACCAACAAGTACAAGGAGTACCTCGCCACGGGCACGCGGCGGAGGCGGTGGCACCGGCCGCGTGACGGCGGCTGTGGCGCGGGAGGAGGAGGCCGAGTTAGGGGGGGCTCCGACTCGGCCGGGGGGGGGCCCTGGACGCGGAGAGACGCCGCGCTGCTGCCGCTGCGATCGGCGTCCTCGAGCAGCCGCGCGGAGACCTCGCCGAGTCTCGGGGGGCGAGGGGGAGGAGGAGCGGGAGGCAAGGAGGAGGTGGAGGAGTTCGCGGTGGACGAGGATGAGTTCTGAGACGGCGCTGACGGGAGACGAGGCGGGGGGCGGCTGTGGATGACACGCGGAGACACGTGGGGACACGTGGAGACAACTGGAGGCAGATGGAGACACGTGGAGACACGTGGGGACAGTTGAAGACACGTGGAGACACGTGGAGACTTGGAGACACGTGGAGACACGCGGAGACACGTAGGGGCACGTGGGGACAACTGGGGGCAGATGGAGACACGGGGAGACACGTGGAGACAGTTGGAGACACGCGGATACACGTGGAGACACGTGGAGACAGTTGGAGACACGCGGAGACAGATGGAAACAGTTGGAGACACGCGGAGACACGTGGAGACGCGTGGAGACGCGTGGAGACGCGGGGAGACACGGGGAGACACGTGGGGACAGTTGGAGACACTTGGAGACAGACTGGAGACAGCTGGAGACACGTGGAAACAGATGGAGACACGTGGAGACACGCGGAGACACGTGGAGACACGCGGAGACACGCGGGAGACGGGAACGCACGGAGAGACGCGGAGAATCGGGGACACGTTGGAGACGCGGGGACGATGATGACTGAATGTGACACACATGTAACGTGTTACTCGAGTCATGCGTACACACACACATACATGTCACGTGTTACTCGAGTCATACGCACATGCGTACACACACACACATACACATGCACATGTGTAAACACATGCATGTGCGTACATGCGCATGCGTACACACACATACACATGCACATGAGTACACACACACATGCACATGCGTACACACATGCACATGAACATGCGAACACACACACATACACTTGCACATGCGTACACACACACATACACATGCGTACACACACATACACATGCGTACACATGAACATGCATACACACACATGCACATGCGTACACATGAACATGCGAACACACACACATACACTTGCACATGCGTACACACACACATGCACATGCGTACACACACATACACATGCGTACACACACATACACATGTACACACACACACATACACATGTACACACATACACATTCGTACACACACACATGCGTACACACACATACACATTCGTACACACACACACACATACACATGTGTGCGTACACACACATACACATGTACACACACACACATACACATGTGTGCGTACACACACATACACATTCGTACACACACACACATACACACATATGCGTACACACACATACACATGCGTACACATGCACATGCGTACACACACACATGCACATGCGTACACATGCACATGCGTACACATGCACATGCGTACACACACACACATGCACATGCGTACACATGCACATGCGTACACATGCACATGCGTACACACACACATGCACATGCGTACACATGCACATGCGTACACACACACACATGCACATGCGTGCGAGTGG
The DNA here is from genome assembly GCF_964198595.1 of Lampetra fluviatilis. Lineage (NCBI taxonomy): Eukaryota > Metazoa > Chordata > Hyperoartia > Petromyzontiformes > Petromyzontidae > Lampetra > Lampetra fluviatilis. Next base: position 7,717,785 of record NC_136332.1, on the reverse strand, counting down.
CCACCTATGAAGGCCGACACGGCACACGAGGGGGTTGGGTGTACACGTAGAGACAGCGTAGAGAGTACATGCAGACAATGCGTTATAACGCAGAACAATCGCCGCTATAACGCGTAACGCTCACCACTATAACACAGAACACTTTAACACGTAGCAGGCTTTCGCGACCAATATTATTCGTAATAAATCGTTTGTGGGTGAGATCGCGTTATTTATAATTGTGTCGTAACCCTCCACCACCCGACACGGCCAATCAGCAGAAAAGTGTCACGTTGACAAAAGACAAAATAGTTCACTGCTTTAGCCCACCGGTGTGATGAAGCATGAAACCACAACATTTTCAGTTTTTGAGTAGGACGGTGACGTTTCGCTGGTAATTGCATCCAGCCATTCTGGCGAATTGCCCGATGATGCTGGATGCAATTACCAGCGAAACGTCGTACAACTCAAATTGTAAATGTTGTGGTTTCACACTTCAACACACCGGTGGGCTAAAGCAGTGAACTATTCGTCTTTTGTCAACGTGACACTTTGTTTGCTGATTGGCCGTGTCGGGTGGTGGAGGGTTACGACACATTTATAAATAACGCGATCTCAACCCAACAACGTTGATTATCAACACAGAACGCTCACCGTTACAACGCGTAACGCTCACCGTTAGAACGCCTCACTGAGCGTCGTGGTCGTGGCGGCGGTGACATCGCGACTCGCCCGCCTCTAACCGCTGCTCCCCCATCACAACATTGACGGCGTCTTCTGTTTTTCGCTCGACGCGTTTTTGTTTCTTTCCCCGCGCGCTGCAAAGCGACGTCCCTCGTGCAGGAACGCAACTCCCGCCACCACCCGCGTTAATCGAGGACTGCCCTAGTCATAGGTTTTTACCCTTTCGACTGGTACACAAACTGACGCCTTTATACAAGGCATCATGTTTGCAATAACCACAACACAAGCAGTCAAAATGCAAACAAAAATAAACAACTCTGATGATGATGATAATGATATGCACTGTCCTTGAAGTTGATTGGTCCACACCCGAGACAGCTTTTCTTAGAGCCTAGTCTCACATGGTGTTGGACCAGATGACGCCAAAAGGCGCACAACTCAAAGACAGCGCACCATCAGAGTATGGAGAGCTCGGGGTAAGCATTTACACTATGAGACATCTCCTTTACCAGTGGCAAAATATAGTGATAGGTTCTTTATGTTTGCATTTTGACTGCTTGTGTTGTGGTTATTGCAAACATGATGCCTTGTATAAAGGTGTCAGTTTTTGTACCAGTTGAAAGGGTAAAAACCTATCACTATATTTTGCCACTGGTAAAGGAGATGTCTCATAGTTGAGGACTGCCCTATTGCACGCAAAGGCAAAGGCGCCCCAGGTAGCCCTTTGACAGGCGGTCGGGGCGAGCGCTGTTCGTGGCTAGTAGCCCGAACCGACGAAGGCCGTCGCTGCGAACCGCGGCGGTGCGGTGCGAGCCGACACCGCTGCCCGGCCGCCTTTGTCTCCCCGGTGGTTCTGAGACTCTGAACGGAGAATTTCAGGCGGGGTGTGCGGGGCACGAAGATCGACCCCTGGATTGTGCCCACGTGATGAGCCGGGCGGGGCGGGGAGGGGGAGCCGCTGGGGCTCACGATCTATCCGGCTCCCGTCGGAGCAACGTGGAATTTGCGACTCGCGAACTCGACGCAACACGCAGTGCTGATGAGCGGAGGCTCAGTGGAGACGATGGGGGGAGGGGAAATATATCGGTGTGTAGGTGTGTGTAGGTGTGAGTGTGTGTAGGTGAGTGTGTTGGTGTGTGTGTAGGTGTTGTGTAGGTGTGTGTGTGTGTAGGTGAGTGTGTTGGTGTGTGTGTAGGTGTGAGTGTGTGTAGGTGAGTGTGTTGGTGTGTGCAGGTGTGTGTGTGTAGGTGTGTGTGTGTTGGCTGCGTTGGCTAGCTCGCATGCCCAGCCACCGCATGCCTAAATAGCTTTTGTTCGGCCGGATCGAGGGGGCTAAACGGGCGCGGCACGGGCTAGAGAAGAGATGGAGTGATGTGGTACGGGAGGACGTGGAGCTGAGTGGACTTGCCGATGACTGGTACCAGCGGTGTCAAGATCGGCCTCAGTGGAGGAGGCTCGTGAAGGACGCTACTGGGCAGTTGGAGGCAGTCGCCCTCCAACAACAACGGAGGGCGGAGGAGCGACGCTCACAACAACGAGCGGAGCGCCGGGTGGCTAAAGCACAGCAAGTTGGCACAGTAGGGGGCACAGGTGGTGCATCAGCCAGTCATCTCGGTCATCTCGGTCAGTCGACCCGTGGCACCTGCTGGGTCTGCCCCGTGACCTCCTGCCAGCGGGCGTTCGACACTTCACGTGGCCTCAGGGTGCACATGGCCTGGCACAAGCGTCGTGGTGACGTCACTGCCACTTAGTGGCGAATGGCGGTTGTTGTTGTGTGTAGGTGTGTGTATGTAGGTGTGTGTAGGTGTGTATGTGTGTGTAGGTGTGTAGGTGTATGTGTGTGTAGGTGTGTGTATAGGTGTGTGTAGGTGTATGTGTGTGTAGGTGTGTAGGTGTGTGTAGGTGTATGTGTGTGTGTGTAGATGTGTGTATGTAGGTGTGTGTAGGTGTGTGTGTAGGTGTGTGTAGGTGTATGTGTATGTAGGTGTGTGTAGGTGTGTGTGTGTAGGTGTGTAGGTGTGTGTGTAGGTGTATGTGTATGTAGGTGTGTGTAGGTGTGTGTGTGTAGGTGTGTAGGTGTGTGTGTGTACGGGGAGCGATGGTGTAGTCGGCGACCCGAGTTCGATTCCCGCTAGGTCCTGGGCCTCCCCTAGGTCGACTCAGCCTCAAATGAGTACCTTGCGCGGTGTATTGACATCGCCATTGGGGAGACAAAGGCGGCCGGGCGTGGTGTTGGCCACCCACCCCCTCGTGTGCCGTGCCGGCCTTCTTAGTTTGCACGCTAACAGCACTTTGCCCCAACAGTCTGTTGAGGCTACGCGGGGGGGACTTTTGTCTTTGTGTTGTCTCTGGGTTCGTCTGCGCGCGCGCGTGATGAGTTCAACTCGCTGGTGCACAACCAGCTGCTACTGCTGCTGCTACTACTACTGCTGCTACTGCTACTACTGCTGCTACTGCTACTACTGCTGCTCCTACTGCTACTACTGCTGCTACTGCTGCTGCTACTACTGCTACTACTGCTACTACTGCTACTACTACTGCTGCTACTGCTACTACTGCTGCTACTGCTACTACTGCTGCTCCTACTGCTACTACTGCTGCTACTGCTGCTGCTACTACTGCTACTACTGCTACTACTGCTACTACTACTGCTGCTACTGCTACTACTGCTGCTACTGCTACTACTGCTGCTCCTACTGCTACTACTGCTGCTACTGCTGCTGCTACTACTGCTACTACTGCTACTACTACTGCTGCTACTGCTACTACTGCTGCTACTGCTACTACTGCTGCTCCTACTGCTACTACTGCTACTACTGCTGCTGCTACTACTGCTACTACTGCTACTACTACTGCTACTACTGCTACTACTGCTACTACTGCTGCTACTACTGCTGCTACTGCTGCTACTACTGCTGCTCCTACTGCTCCTACTGCTACTACTGCTGCTACTACTGCTACTACTGCTGCTACTGCTGCTACTCTTGCTACTACTGCTACTACTGCTACTACTACTGCTACTACTGCTGCTACTGCTGCTACTCTTGCTACTACTGCTACTACTGCTACTACTGCTGCTACTACTGCTCCTACTGCTACTACTGCTGCTACTACTGCTACTACTGCTACTACTACTGCTACTACTGCTACTACTGCTGCTCCTACTGCTACTACTACTGCTACTACTGCTACTACTGCTGCTCCTACTGCTCCTACTGCTACTACTGCTGCTACTACTGCTACTACTGCTACTACTACTGCTACTACTGCTACTACTGCTGCTACTGCTGCTACTCTTGCTACTACTGCTACTACTGCTGCTACTACTGCTCCTACTGCTACTACTGCTGCTACTACTGCTACTACTGCTACTACTACTGCTACTACTGCTACTACTGCTGCTCCTACTGCTACTACTACTGCTACTACTGCTACTACTGCTGCTCCTACTGCTACTACTACTGCTACTACTGCTACTACTGCTGCTACTGCTGCTACTGCTGCTGCTGTTGTTGATACTGCTGCAGCTCCTGCTGCTACTGCTGCTGCTGCTACTGCTACTGCTGCTGCACCTACTGCTGCACCTACTGCTGCACCTACTGCTGCAGCTACTGCTGCTGCTGATACTGCTGCTGCTACTCCTACTGCTGCTACTGCTGCTACTCTTGCTACTACTGCTGCTGCTACTACTACTGCTGCTACTGCTACTACTCCTGCTGCTGATGCTGCTACTGCTGCTACTGCTTCTGTCGCGGCACGAGGCACGAGGCCGTCCCCCGAGTGCCACGGGGTCAGGACGCGGACTGCCCGGTGCGAGGGCGAGACCACGACGCAGCGCCGATGATTATCGATTATTGATCCGAACCTCGGTCCAGTGGGATCAGGCGAATCTCTCTCGTCACGGTGAACGCTCCGGCCGTGATACAAAATGTTTGGGGGGGTTTTGACTTCAGTGGTTCATTGATCTGTGACAAATCTTCCATCACCCCCACCCCCCCTCTCTATCTCTGTAATGTGATTGCTTTTGATTGTTCAATTGATGGAGCGACCTCTGATGATAATCGATGATTGGATGAATCGACCCGACTTGCTCTCAGTCTCATTGCCGCTCGCTCGCTCGCTTGCTTACGCACACAGACACACACACAGACACACACACAGACACACACACAGACACACACACAGACACACACACAGACACACACACAGACACACACACAGACACACACACAGACACACACACAGACACACACACAGACACACACACAGACACACACACAGACACACACATAGACACAGACACAAACACAGACACACGCACAGACACACGCACAGACACACGCACAGACACACACACAGACACACACACAGACACACACACAGACACACACACACACACAGACACACACAGACACACAGACACACACACAGATCGATACAGATCGCTGGTGAACCGGTGGGTGTGAGACGGTGGACGAGGTGGGTGAGATGGGTGATGGTGGTTGTGATGGTGGTGATGATGATGGGAAGATGGGTGGTGATGGTGATGATGGTGATGATGGAGAGATGGGTGATGGTGATGATGATGGAGAGATGGGCGATGGTGATGGTAGTGGTGATGATGATGGAGAGATGGGTGAAGGTGATAATGGAGAGATTGGTGGTGATGGTGATGGAGAGATGGGTGATGGTGGTGATGGTGGTGATGGTGGGGGTGATGATGATGTATGTACTGTATGTTGAACTTCTTTCACACCATACGTAGCCAAGCGCGCTCATCGGAGGTGCAGGGGAAGGGGGTGGGGGGAGAGGGGGTTGGGGGAGAGGGGGTGGGGGGCGAGGGGGTGGGGGGGGGTGGGGGGAGAGGGGGTGGGGGAGAAGGGCGGGGGGAAAGGGGGTGGGGGGAGAGGGTGTGGGGGGAGAAGGGGTGGGGGGAGAGGGGGTGGGGGAGAGGGGCGGGGGGAGAGGGGGTGGGGGGAGATGAAGTGGGGGGAGATGGAGTGGGGGGAGAGGGGTGGGGGGAGAGGGGGTGGGGGGAGATGGAGTGGGGGGAGAGGGGTGGGGGGAGAGGGGGTGGGGGGAGATGGAGTGGGGGGAGATGGAGTGGGGGGAGATGGAGTGGGGGGAGATGGAGTGGGGGGAGAGGGGTGGGGGGAGATGGAGTGGGGGGAGATGGAGTGGGGGAGATGGAGTGGGGGGAGAGGGGTGGGGGGAGATGGAGTGGGGGGAGATGGAGTGGGGGGAGATGGAGTGGGGGGAGATGGAGTGGGGGGAGAGGGGTGGGGGGAGATGGAGTGGGGGGAGATGGAGTGGGGGGAGAGGGGTGGGGGGAGATGGAGTGGGGGAGATGGAGTGGGGGGAGATGGAGTGGGGGGAGATGGAGTGGGGGGAGAGGGGTGGGGGGAGAGGGGGTGGGGGGAGATGGAGTGGGGGGAGATGGAGTGGGGGGAGAGGGGTGGGGGGAGATGGAGTGGGGGGAGATGGAGTGGGGGGAGAGGGGTGGGGGGAGAGGGGGTGGGGGGAGATGGAGTGGGGGGAGATGGAGTGGGGGGAGATGGAGTGGGGGGTGATGGAGTGGGGGGAGAGGGGTGGGGGGAGATGGAGTGGGGGGAGATGGTGTGGGGGGAGATGGAGTGGGGGGAGATGGAGTGGGGGGAGTGGGGTGGGGGAGATGGAGTGGGGGGGAGATGGGTGGGGGAGAGGGGTGGGGGGAGATGGGTGGGGGGAGATGGAGTGGGGGGAGTTGGAGTGGGGGGAGATGGAGTGGGGGGAGTGGAGTGGGGGGGAGGGGTGGGGGGGGGGGGGGAGTGGGGGTGGTGGGGGGAGATGGGTGGGGGGGAGATGGAGTGGGGGGGAGATGGAGTGGGGGGGAGATGGAGTGGGGGGAGATGGTGTGGGGGGAGTGGGGTGGGGGGAGATGGAGTGGGGGGAGTGGGTGGGGGGAGATGGAGTGGGGGGAGATGGAGTGGGGGGAGTGGAGTGGGGGGTGATGGTGTGGGGGGGGAGGGCTGGGGGGGTGTGGGGGTGGGGGGAGATGGAGTGGGGGGGAGATGGAGTGGGGGGAGAGGGGTGGGGGGGAGATGGAGTGGGGGGGTGATGGAGTGGGGGGAGAGGGGGTGGGGGGGTGATGGGTGGGGGGAGTTGGAGTGGGGGAGATGGAGTGGGGGGAGATGGAGTGGGGGGAGAGGGGTGGGGGGTGATGGAGTGGGGGGAGTGGGTGGGGGGTGATGGGTGGGGGGGAGATGGAGTGGGGGGTGAGGGGTGGGGGGGAGATGGAGTGGGGGGAGATGGTGTGGGGGGAGAGGGGTGGGGGGAGATGGAGTGGGGGGTGATGGAGTGGGGGGAGATGGAGTGGGGGGAGATGGAGTGGGGGGAGATGGAGTGGGGGGTGAGGGGTGGGGGGAGAGGGGGTGGGGGGAGATGGGTGGGGGGAGATGGAGTGGGGGGAGAGGGGTGGGGGGAGATGGAGTGGGGGGAGATGGAGTGGGGGGAGTGGGGTGGGGGGTGATGGAGTGGGGGGAGATGGAGTGGGGGGAGATGGAGTGGGGGGTGATGGAGTGGGGGGAGATGGAGTGGGGGGAGAGGGGTGGGGGAGAGGGGGTGGGGGGAGATGGAGTGGGGGGAGATGGGTGGGGGGAGTGGGGTGGGGGGGTGATGGAGTGGGGGGTGATGGAGTGGGGGGAGATGGGTGGGGGGAGTGGAGTGGGGGGAGAGGGTGGGGGGAGTGGAGTGGGGGGAGATGGAGTGGGGGGTGAGGGGTGGGGGGAGATGGAGTGGGGGGTGATGGAGTGGGGGGAGTGGAGTGGGGGGAGATGGAGTGGGGGGTGAGGGGTGGGGGGAGTGGAGTGGGGGGAGATGGAGTGGGGGGGAGATGGAGTGGGGGGAGATGGAGTGGGGGGAGAGGGGTGGGGGGGTGTGGTGTGGGGGGAGATGGAGTGGGGGTAGAGGGGTGGGGGGAGATGGAGTGGGGGGAGATGGAGTGGGGGGAGAGGGGTGGGGGGAGATGGAGTGGGGGGAGATGGAGTGGGGGGAGATGGAGTGGAGGGAGAGGGGTGGGGGGAGATGGAGTGGGGGGAGATGGAGTGGGGGGAGATGGGGTGGGGGGCGAGGGGGGATGGAGTTTGGGGGGTGACTCCGAGAGAGAGTAGGAGAGACTTTTGACTTTTTAAACAACTTTCATTGCCGCCAGCAGCAACAGCACTGGAGGCGATTCCGATGCGAAACACACAAAGTCACCAGCAACACAAATAAACAATCGCTACAAATCCACGCGCTGTGGCGCTAAAAGCACCGCGCACAACACGAAATAAAAGCCACGTGGTGGTGGTGGTCATCGCGCACGCCACGGTGACGAGCGAGCGCTTCAGAAGGTGAACACCACGAGGGTGACGTCCACGCTGGTGCAGAGAGGGGCTTGTCCGGCTCCCCAGCGTTCGATGAAGACGCGCCGCACATCACCGCCACGTGTGTGTGGTACGCGTGGAGAGAGAAAGAGAGCGAGCGAGAGAGACTCCAGCAAGTGGCCCCGAGGCTTGCCACAACGTAAGGGGCCGTGGTGATTTACAGCCAACGTCAGTTGAGCGTGGACAATTAGACCCAAGCCGAAACATGACGTATAAAAGATGGTTTAAAAATCGTTTTTTTTAATTTTTATGATAGAATATAGTATTGTCATCAGTATGACACAAGTGTACCAAGTTTGCAGTCGATACCACATTGGGAAGTGGGTTAAAATTGAGTTACAGGATTTGAGGATACACCAACAACGACAACGACAACAACAACAGACAGAGTGAGTTAATACAAAGCGTGTAAAAATAAAACTCTGAAATCGGGGCAGAAAAAAAAAATCTAAAAACATTAAAATATTAAAGACCCCGTAGGACCCCCCTGGTGTGATGAGGAAGAAATACAAATCCGAGCCAATAAAGAATTGCGGACACCCACGCCCGCCGCAGGAATGTGGAATGCCCACGTCTGGAGCGAGCAAGACACCGGGAGCGTTGTGCTCGGCGCCACGTGGTGCGCTTTCTGCCGCGTGCTATTTTAGGTCGGCTCAGCCTGAACTCTGGGAACAGTGCAGGATGCCCTTCTCGTTCACTCCTCCTCCTCCTAAATTTAAACGGGGCTCCTGATTTAGCCACGCGGGGAACAGACCCAGGGGGGACGCGGGGCTGCCAATAACAAATCTCTATTAGGCGACGTGTCGGGCAATGACCCTTGTTCATGGCGCATTGGTCTGCCCGTGGGTTAGGGTGCTATTCCGCTCAGCTGTACAACCTCCTGTACCACATCAGCTCACATCTTCTCTAGCCCGTTTCACCCACCTACCCACCCATCACCCCACCTCTTCTGTAGCCTGTGCCACTCACCCACTCACCAATCACCCCACCTCTTCTGTAGCCTGTGCCACTCACCCACTCACCCATCAGCTCACCTCTTCTCTAGCCCGTGCCACTCACCCACTCACCCATCAGCCCACCTCTTCTCTAGCCCGTGCCACCCACTCACCCATCACCCCACCTCTTCTCTAGCCCGTGCCACTCACCCACTCACCCATCACCCCACCTCTTCTATAGCCCGTTTCACCCACCCACTCACCCATCACTCCATCTCTTCTCTAGCCTGTGCCACCCACTCACCCATCAGCCCACCTCTTCTCTAGCCCGTGCCGCGCCCGTTGTGCCCTCCTCTATCCGGCCAAACAGAAGCTGCGTGGGGGAGCTCACTGATGATGGGACTGAGTGGGTGGTTGAGTGGGTGGCTGAGTGGGTGGCTGAGTGGGTGACTGAGTGGGTGGCTGAGTGGGTGGTTGAGTGGGTGGCTGAGTGGGTGACTGAGTGGGTGGCTGAGTGGGTGACTGAGTGGGTGGCTGAGTGGGTGACTGAGTGGGTGGCTGAGTGGGTGGCTGAGTGGGTGACTGAATGGGTGACTGAGTGGGTGGCTGAGTGGGTGACTGAGTGGGTGGCTGAGTGGGTGACTGAGTGGGTGGCTGAGTGGGTGGCTGAGTGGGTGGCTGAGTGGGTGACTGAGGGGGTGACTGAGTGGGTGGCTGAGTGGGTGACTGAGTGGGTGGCTGAGTGGGTGGCTGAGTGGGTGACTGAGTGGGTGGCTGAGTGGGTGACTGAGGGGGTGACTGAGTGGGTGGCTGAGTGGGTGACTGAGTGGGTGGCTGAGTGGGTGACTGAGTGGGTGGCTGAGTGGATGGCTGAGCGGGTGACTGAGTGGGTGGCTGAGTGGGTGGCTGAGTGGGTGACTGAGTGGGTGACTGAGTGGGTGGCTGAGTGGGTGACTGAGTGGGTGGCTGAGTGGGTGGCTGAGTGGGTGACTGAGTGCGTGGCTGAGTGGGTGGCTGAGTGGGTGGCTGAGTGGGTGACTGAGTGAGTGGCTGAGTGGGTGACTGAGTGGGTGGCTGAGTGGGTGACTGAGTGGGTGGCTGAGTGGGTGGCTGAGTGGGTGGCTGAGTGGGTGACTGAGTGCGTGGCTGAGTGGGTGGCTGAGTGGGTGACTGAGTGAGTGGCTGAGTGGGTGACTGAGTGGGTGGCTGAGTGGGTGGCAGAGTGGGTGACTGAGTGTGTGGCTCAGTGGGTGACTGAGTGGGTGGCAGAGTGGGTGACTGAGTGTGTGGCTCAGTGGGTGGCTGAGTGGGTGGCTGAGTGGGTGACTGAGTGGGTGGCTGAGTGGGTGGCTGAGTGGGTGACTGAGTGGGTGACTGAGTGGGTGGCTGAGTGGGTGACTGAGTGGGTGACTGAGTGGGTGACTTAGTGGGTGATTGAGTGGGTGGATGAGTGGGTGTGTGTGAGCGTCTCACACAAGACAAAGATCTCCCGTATTGCCTTAACAGACTGTTGGGGCAAGTGGTGTGAAGGCCAGCACGGCACACGAGGGGGTGGGTGGCCACCACCACGCCCGGCCGCCTTTGTCTCCCCAGTGGCGATGTTTACACACCGCACCAGGTATTCATTTGAGGCTGAGTCGACATGGGGGAGGCCCAGGACCGGTTCAGATAATCGTTGCTGGTCTTGGCTTTGAGCGGGAATCGAACTCGGATTGCCGGGTTCGTAGCGCAGCGCAGCGCTAACCGCTACACCACCGCTCCCCACGAATACACACACACACAAAGACAAAGATCCCCCATATAGCCTGAACAGACTGTAGGGGCAAGTGCTGTTAGCGAGCACAGACACACACAGACACACACGCAGACACACACGCAGACACACACACAGACACACACGCAGACACACACCCACTCATCCACTCATCTATTCACTCACTCACCCACTCATCCATTCACTCACCTACTCATTCATTCGGTGACTGAGCGTGCGGGCTAAGCAGCAGCAGCGGCAGCGACAACCCTCGTGTTGTTGTTGTTGTCATTGTCCTTGTTGTTGTTGTTGGGATAAAGGAGGGGGGAGGGAAGGATCGCACGGGCGGGCGGGCGGGCGGGCTGGGGTAAGATCGGGACTCGAGTCCGCGAGTCCGTGAGTCCGTGAGTCCGTGAGTCCGCGAGTCCGTGAGTCCGCGAGTCCGTGAGTCCGCGAGTCCGTGAGTCCGCCTGTGTTGTTGCTGGAACCGAAGTGGAGCTTTCTTGGCCAAATCCAAATCCACACCCCCGCTCCATAGCATTCGGAGTGGTTTATTTCGGTTAATTTCGGTTTATTTTGGTTGCGTGCGCGTGAAGTTTCGTTCGCTCCCGAGTCTCCGCGTTCCGTGACACTGGGGGACACGGAGCCCACTCGATGAGTCCACGCGAAACGCAGAGGAGGTCCCCCCTCTCCCCCTCCTCTCATCTCACTCTCCCAACACTCCACACACTCTCACTCCCCCCTCTCCCCCTCCTCTCTCTCTCCCAACACTCCACACACTCTCTCACTCTCCCCTCTCATCTCACTCTCTCCCAACACTCCACACACTCTCACTCCCCCCTCTCCCCCTCCTCTCATCTCACTCTCCCAACACTCCACACACTCTCTCACTCTCCCCTCTCATCTCACTCTCCCAACACTCCACACACTCTCACTCCCCCCTCTCACTCTCCCCCTCCTCCCTCTCTCTCCCAACACTCCACACACTCTCCCGTCTCTCCTCTCACTCCCCCCTCTCCCTCTTCCCTCTCATCTACTTATCCTGCCTCTCACCTCTCATCTGACTCTCCTCCCCCTCTCCCCTCTCATCTCACTCCACTCCCCTCCACGCATTCTCCGAGCTAGAAGGATGATGTGATCATGATGGAGAAGGAGGAGGTGGAGGAGATGATGATGATGATGATGATACGGATGATGGAGGAGGATGGAGGAGGATGATGGAGGAGGAGGTGGATGGAGGAGGAGGATGGAGGATGATGGAGGAGGAGGAGGTGGATGGAGGAGGATGGAGGAGGAGCAGGAGGATGGAGGAGGATGGAGGAAGTGGAGAAGGATGGAGGAGGATGATGGAGGAGGAGGAGGAGGATGGAGGATGGAGGAGGAGGAAGAGGATGGAGGAAGATGGAGGAGGAGGATGGAGGATGGAGGAGGAAGAAGAGGAGGAGGATGGAGGAGGATGGAGGAGGAGGAGGAGGAAGAAGAGGAGGAGGATGGAGGAGGAGGATGGAGGAGGAAGAAGAGGAGGAGGATGGAGGAGGATGGAGGAGGATGGAGGAGGAGGAGGAGGAAGAAGAGGAGGAGGATGGAGGAGGAGGATGGAGGAGGATGAGGATGGAGGAGGATGGAGGAGGATGAGGAGGAGGATGGATGAGGAGGAGGAGGAGGAGGATGGAGGAGGATGGAGGAGGATGAGGAGGATGGATGAGGAGGAGGATGGATGAGGAGGAGGATGGAGGAGGATGGAGGAGGATGGAGGATGGAGGTGGATGGAGGATGGAGGAGGAAGAGGAGGAGGATGGAGGATGGAGGAGGAGGAGGAAGAGGAGGATGGATGAGGAGGATGGAGGATGGAGGAGGATGGAGGATGGAGGAGGAGGAGGAGGAGGATGAGGAGGATGGATGAGGAGGATGGAGGATGGAGGAGGATGGAGGATGGAGGAGGATGGAGGAGGATGAGGAGGAGGATGGATGAGGAGGAGGAGGGAGGAGGATGAGGAGGATGGATGAGGAGGAGGAGGGAGGAGGATGGAGGAGGAGGAGGATGGAGGAGGATGGAGGAGGATGGAGGAGGAGGAGGATGGAGGAGGATGGAGGAGGAGGATGGAGGATGGAGGAGGATGGAGGAGGATGGAGGAGGATGGAGGAGGATGAGGAGGAGGATGGAGGAGGATGGAGGAGGAGGATGGAGGAGGAGGATGGAGGAGGATGAGGAGGAGGGAGGAGGATGGAGGATGGAGGATGGAGGAGGAGGATGGAGGATGGAGGAGGATGGAGGAGGATGGAGGATGGAGGATGGAGGAGGAGGATGGAGGAGGATGGAGGAGGATGGAGGATGGAGGATGGAGGAGGAGGATGGAGGATGGAGGAGGATGGAGGATGGAGGAGGAGGAGGATGGATGAGGAGGAGGAGGGAGGAGGATGAGGAGGAGGATGGATGAGGATGGAGGAGGATGGAGGAGGAGGATGGAGGAGGATGGAGGATGGAAGATGGAGGAGGAGGATGGAGGAGGATGGAGGAGGATGGAGGAGGAGGATGGAGGAGGATGGAGGAGGATGAGGAGGAGGAGGAGGAGGAGGGAGGAGGATGGAGGATGGAGGAGGAGGATGGAGGATGGAGGAGGATGGAGGATGGAGGATGGAGGAGGATGGAGGAGGATGGAGGAGGATGGAGGAGGATGGAGGATGGAGGATGGAGGAGGAGGAGGAGGAGGATGGAGGAGGAGGATGGAGGAGGATGGAGGATGGAAGATGGAGGAGGAGGATGGAGGAGGATGGAGGATGGAGGAGGAGGAGGAGGATGGAGGAGGATGGAGGATGGAGGAGGAGGATGGAGGATGGAGGATGGAGGAGGAGGATGGAGGATGGAGGAGGATGGAGGATGGAGGAGGATGGAGGATGGAGGATGGAGGAGGAGGAGGAGGATGGAGGAGGATGGAGGATGGAGGAGGATGGAGGATGGAGGATGGAGGAGGAGGATGGAGGAGGATGTAGGATGGAGGATGGAGGATGGAGGATGGAGGAGGATGGAGGAGGAGGAGGATGGAGGAGGATGGAGGATGGAGGATGGAGGAAGAGGATGGAGGATGGAGGAGGATGGAGGATGGAGGAGGATGGAGGATGGATGGAGGAGGAGGATGGAGGAGGAGGATGGAGGATGGAGGATGGAGGAGGAGGATGGAGGAGGAGGATGGAGGAGGAGGAGGATGGAGGAGGATGGAGGATGGAGGATGGAGGAGGAGGATGGAGGAGGATGGAGGATGGAGGAGGAGGATGGAGGGGATGGAGGAGGAGGAGGATGGAGGAGGATGGAGGAGGAGGAGGATGGAGGAGGATGGAGGAGGAGGATGGAGGAGGAGGATGGAGGATGGAGGAGGAGGATGGAGGATGGAGGAGGAGATGATGGAGGAGGATGGAGGAGGATGGAGGAGGATGGAGGAGGAGGATGGAGGAGGATGGAGGAGGATGGAGGAGGAGGATGATGATGGAGGAGGATGGATGCCCCGCATCTCTCCCCCCCTCGTCGCGCACGTGACAACGATTTTCGCGAAATCTCTGCAAGATGTTCGCCTCGCGAGACGGACGCAGTCACGCACGGTGACCCCCCCCCCCATTCCCTCCTCCCCCCTCCCCACATCCCTCCCTTTATTCTCGTATGATCGTGTGATCGTGTGCTCGTGTGCTCGTGTGCTCGTGTGCTTGCCACTTAGTATCACCCCCCCCCCCTCCGGTCGCTTTGTTGTTGTTGCTGCTGCAGCAGCAGCAGCTGTTCGCGCAACGCGGAGATCATTTGGTGGAGAATTCCACCTCCGTGTTCAGACGTTTAGGCAGGAATTCGTCTGCGTAACGCGTGCCCTAAGCCTGACACGCACACACACACACCACACACACACTGACACGCACACGCACACACTGACACGCGCACACACACTGACACGCGCACACACACACACTGACACGCCACACGCACAGGCACCACACACACACAGGCATCACACACGCAGGAATCACACACTGACACGCACACACACGCTCCACACACACACCGACACGCACACACCTACACACACACCTACACACACACCTACACGCACTCACACACCTACACACACCTACACACACACACACCTACACACACTCACACCTACACACACCTACACACACCTACACCACCACCATCACCACGTGGCAATGGAGAGCAACAGGCAAATACTTGGAACGCATTTTGATTTTAAATGTGGAGGTAGGTAAAACCCGGAGGACCCAGATCAACAAATCCACGCGACCACGGGGAGAGAGAGACACGCAGACTCCACATATACAGCAGCAGGCATCGTCAGGGTCGGGATCGAACCCACGACCTCCTGTACAGCAGGCGAGGTAGTCAACATCTCCTAGCCACCGTGATGATGATGAGAGAGAGAGAGAGACACGCAAACTCCAAATATACAGCAGCAGGCATCGTCAGGGTCGGGATCGAACCCACGACCTCCTGTATACCAGGCTAGGTAGTCAACATCTCCTAGCCACCGTGATGATGATGAGAGAGAGAGAGAGACACGCAAACTCCAAATATACAGCAGCAGGCATCGTCAGGGTCGGGATCGAACCCAAGTCCTCCTGCATACCAGGCGAGGTAGTTAACATCTCCCAGCCACCGTGATGATGATGAGAGAGAGCAGCACCTGTGAAGGCTACCGGCGCTGTGGCACACGAGGGGGTGGGTGGCCAGCACCACGCCCGGCCGCCTTTGTCTCCCCAGTGCTAGCGATGTTCACTACGCACCGCACACCGGCTACTCGATTGTTGAGGCTGAGTCGACCTAAGGGAGTAAGGTCCAGCACCGGGGCAGGTAATCGTCTCGTCACGGCCGTTCGTGACCGGGAATCGAACTCGGGTCGCCGGAGGGCAGTGTAGCGCGCCAACCGCTGCACCACCGCTCCCAAAGGCTAAGACAAAGATCCGTATAGCTTTCGGCGACTTTTGGGGCAAGTGCCGTCATCCAGTAGCAGCAGCACCTATGACGTCATCCAGTACCAGCAGCAGCACCTATGACGTCATCCAGTACCAGCAGCAGCACCTACGACGTCATCCAGTACCAGCAGCAGCAGCATCACCTACGACGTCATCCAGTACCAGCAGCAGCACCTACGACGTCATCCAGTACCAGCAACACCTACGACGTCATCCAGTAGCAGCAGCAGCACCTACGACGTCATCCAGTAGCAGCAGCAGCATCATCACCTACGACGTCATCCAGTAGCAGCAGCAGCACCTACGACGTCATCCAGTACCAGCAGCAGCATCACCTACGACGTCATCCAGTACCAGCAGCAGCACCTATGACGTCATCCAGTACCAGCAGCAGCACCTATGACGTCATCCAGTACCAGCAGCAGCAGCATCACCTACGACGTCATCCAGTACCAGCAGCAGCACCTATGACGTCATCCAGTACCAGCAGCAGCACCTACGACGTCATCCAGTACCAGCAGCAGCACCTATGACGTCATCCAGTACCAGCAGCAGCACCTACGACGTCATCCAGTAGCAGCAGCAGCACCTACGACGTCATCCAGTACCAGCAGCAGCACCTATGACGTCATCCAGTACCAGCAGCAGCACCTACGACGTCATCCAGTACCAGCAGCAGCACCTATGACGTCATCCAGTACCAGCAGCAGCACCTACGACGTCATCCAGTACCAGCAGCAGCACCTACGACGTCATCCAGTACCAGCAGCAGCACCTATGACGTCATCCAGTACCAGCAGCAGCAGCTACGACGTCATCCAGTACCAGCAGCAGCACCTACGACGTCATCCAGTACCAGCAGCAGCATCTATGACGTCATCCAGTACCAGCAGCAGCAGCTACGACGTCATCCAGTACCAGCAGCAGCAGCTACGACGTCATCCAGTAGCAGCAGCAACAGCTACGACGTCATCCAGTACTAGCAGCAGCAGCTACGACGTCATCCAGTACCAGCAGCACCTATGACGTCATCCAGTAGCAGCAGCAGCAGCTACGACGTCATCCAGTACCAGCAGCAGCACCTATGACGTCATCCAGTACCAGCAGCAGCAGCTACGACGTCATCCAGTACCAGCAGCAGCACCTACGACGTCATCCAGTACCAGCAGCAGCACCTATGACGTCATCCAGTACCAGCAGCAGCAGCTACGACGTCATCCAGTACCAGCAGCAGCACCTACGACGTCATCCAGTACCAGCAGCAGCACCTACGACGTCATCCAGTACCAGCAGCAGCATCTATGACGTCATCCAGTACCAGCAGCAGCAGCTAC
This sequence comes from Lampetra fluviatilis, assembly GCF_964198595.1. Lineage (NCBI taxonomy): Eukaryota > Metazoa > Chordata > Hyperoartia > Petromyzontiformes > Petromyzontidae > Lampetra > Lampetra fluviatilis. Next base: position 7,700,726 of record NC_136332.1, on the reverse strand, counting down.
GACGTCATCCAGTACCAGCAGCAGCAGCTACGACGTCATCCAGTAGCAGCAGCAACAGCTACGACGTCATCCAGTACTAGCAGCAGCAGCTACGACGTCATCCAGTACCAGCAGCACCTATGACGTCATCCAGTAGCAGCAGCAGCAGCTACGTCATCCAGTACCAGCAGCACCTATGACGTCATCCAGTACTAGCAGCAGCAGCTACGACGTCATCCAGTACCAGCAGCAGCACCTACGACGTCATCCAGCACCAGCAGCAGCAGCTACGACGTCATCCAGTACCAGCAGCACCTATGACGTCATCCAGTAGCAGCAGCAGCAGCTACGACGTCATCCAGTACCAGCAGCAGCAGCTACGACGTCATCCAGTAGCAGCAGCAGCTACGACGTCATCCAATAGCAGCAGCAGCAGCTACGACGTCATCCAGTACCAGCAGCACCTATGACGTCATCCAGTAGCAGCAGCAGCAGCTACGACGTCATCCAGTACCAGCAGCAGCAGCTACGACGTCATCCAGTACCAGCAGCAGCAGCTACGACGTCATCCAGCAGCAGCAGCTACGACGTCATCCAGTAGCAGCAGCAGCTACGACGTCATCCAGTACCAGCAGCAGCAGCTACGACGTCATCCAGCAGCAGCAGCAGCTACGACGTCATCCAGTAGCAGCAGCAGCTACGACGTCATCCAGTACCAGCAGCACCTATGACGTCATCCAGTACCAGCAGCAGCACCTATGACGTCATCCAGCAGCAGCAGCAGCTACGACGGCTGGCACCGTGGCACGCCAGGTCGTTGGGTGACCAGCAACCACGGCCAGGGCCGCCTTTGTCTCCCCCGCCGGCGATGTTTACTCTGCACCGGTGCCAACGCTTCGTGCCCCCCCCCCACCCCCCCACCCCCCCCCCGCCATTCGCGTGCTCAATCCGTTCCGTTGTTTTTGGAGTCGGAAATCGGACGGCGGGGAAAATGTTTCGGCCAAAAACGAGAATCTGGACGGCGAGGACATTTCGCCGAAACCTATTGCGGGACAAGCGGATCCCAAATGTTGACTCAAAGTTTCCGCCGCATCTCGCTGCCTCTCTCTCTTCCTCTCTCTCCTCTCTTTCCTCTCCGGCTGGAGCACGCCATGTACCACACACACGTGCCGGTGATGTGCAGCGCGTCTTCTTCGAACGCTGGGGGGCCGGACAAGCCCCTCTCTGCACCAGCGTGGACGGCACCCTCCTCGTGGTGTTCACCTTCTGAAGCGCTCGCTCGTCGCCGTGGCGTGCGCGATGACCACCACCACCATCACAACCACCACAACCACCACCACCACAACCACGACCACGTGGCTTTTCTTTCGTGTTGTGCGCGGTGCATTTAGCGCCACGGCACCTGTGGATGGATCGAGTTTGTTGTTTGTGTTGCTGGTGACTTTGTGTGTTTCGTATCGGAATCACCTCCAGTGCTGTTGCTGCTGGCGGCAATGAATGTTGTTTAAAAGTCAAAGTCTTTCTCTCTCTTCCTCTCTCTCTCTCTACACAAATAATCAGCGCAGAGCTCACAGTGAGCGGCTTTGATTCGCCCGGACACGATGGGGAACCTGGCGACTGGGAGCCACCAGCGGGGAGGCTCCACCGTGCGGCCTCGACACGTCGGGAAGAGGCGGTTCGAGTCCCGATACAGGCGTCAGGGAAACACTCAAACACTCACACGCTCACTCACTCACACGCTCACTCGCTCACACGCTCACTCGCTCACACACTCACTCACTCACTCCGTCACTCACACACTCTGTCACTCACACACTCCGTCACTCACTCACACGCTCACTCACTCACACGCTCACACACTCGCACACTCACACACTCACTTACTCACACTCTCACTCACACACTCACTCACACGCTCACTCACACGCTCACACACACGCTCGCTCACTCACTCGCTCACTCACACACACACTCACTCACTCCGTCACTCACTCACTCCGTCACACGCTCACTCACACTCACTCGCTCACACACACGCTGGCTCACTCACTCGCTCACTCACACGCTCACTCACTCACACACTCACTCACTCACACTCACTCACTCACTCACCCACTCACTCACCACCCACTCACTCATCCACCCACTCACCCACCCACTCACCCACCCTCTCACTTGCCCACCCACTCACCCACCCACTCACTCACTCACTCACCCACCCACCCACTCACCCACCCACCCACTCACCCACCCACTCACTCACCCACTCACTCACCCACTCACTCACCCACACCATCCAAATCCCCTGCCTCTCTCGACACAAATAATAAGCAGCAGCAGCAGGAGCTTTCAGTAGCCCGGGCGAGTGTGGGGAGCCCGAGTGTTGGGCGCACGAGGTCCCGCGAGTCAAAGCCCCGCAGAGTGACGCACATGGCACGATGGTGATGACAGGGACAGCGACCCCCACGTGGAGCCTGGGACAGACTCATGGGGCAAGTGCTGTTAGCGAGCAGCACCTGTGAAGGCCGAGGGGTGGGTGGCCAGCACCACGCCCGGCCGCCTTTGTCTCCCTAGTGGGGATGTTTTACACATCGCGACAGGTGCTCAATTGTTGAGGCTGAGTCGGCCTAGAGGAGACCCAGGACCGGGAAGGAAACTCGGGTCGTCGGGATTTCAGCGCAGCGCGCTAACTACTGCACCACCGCTCCCAACGTGTTGACGATGTACACACACACTCACCCACTCGTTCATCCATCCACTCACTCATTCATCCACACACTCACTCATTCATCCACTCACTCACTCATTCATCCACTCACTCATTCAGCCATTGATCCATTGCCTCACTCGTTCATCCACTCACATACTCACTCATCCACTCACTCACCCGCTCACTCACTTACTAATCCACTATTGTTCTAATTCACTCATTTACTCACCCACCTTCTCATTCATCAACTCACTCATTCATCTACTCACTCATTCACTCACCCACCCACTCACCCGCCCACCCAGCCACTCACCCACCCAAACTCACCTACCCACGCACCCACTCACCCACCCACTCACCCACCCACCCACCCACTCACCCACCCACCCACCTACCCACCCACCCACTCACCCACCCACTCACCCACCCACCCACTCACCCACTCACCCACCCACTCACCCACTCACCCACCCATCCACTCACCCACTCACCCACTCACCCACTCACCCACTCACTCACCCACCCACTCACCCACCCACTCACCCACCCACTCACCCACCCACCTACCCACTCACTCACCCACCCACCCACTCACTCACTCACCCACCCACCCACTCACCCACCCACTCACCCACCCACTCACCCACCCACTCAGGCAATCACACTCTCGAGGCTTGTGACGTGGGTCTGATCCGTGATTTGTGTTGCCTTCCTCTCGCTCCCCACGCTCCCCACGCTCCCCGCGGGGTTATCAATCCTGGCTGGGAGTGGAAGGGGGGTCCCTAGGGACCCCTGTGGCTAAAGCCCCCCCCCTTCCCCCGGCCATCCCCCCCTCCCCGACCCCCCCATCCCCCCCCCACGATATGAGAGTTTTATGCTCGCGGAGCTGTGACCGAAATCCAGCGCCGGTCATTGATCGAGACGTGACGGACGCGAGCCATCACCACCGTCACCATCATCATAATTATCACCGCATCATCATCATCACCGCACCACCAACACCATCATCACCACCACCACACCACCACCACACCACTATCATCATCACCACCACCATCAACACCATCATCATCATCACCACACGACCACGATCAGCACCATCAACACCATCATCATCACCAGCAGCACCAACACCATCAACACCATCATCACACCACCACATCAACACCATCATCACCGCACCACCACCATCAACACCATCATCATCACCACACGACCACCATCAGCACCATAACCACCATCAACACCACAGAGAGAGATAGAGACACCCAGACCCAGGGCTCGAACCCAGACTCTCAGTGTCTCTGACACGGCCATCGTGAACCCCCTGAGAGAGAGACACCCAGACCCAGGTCTCGAACCCAGACTCTCAGTGTCTCTGACACGGCCATCGTGAACCCCCTGAGAGAGAGACACCCAGACCCAGGGCTCGAACCCAGACTCTCAGTGTCTCTGACACGGCCATCGTGAACCCCCTGAGAGAGAGACACCCAGACCCAGGGCTCGAACCCAGACTCTCAGTGTCTCTGACACGGCCATCGTGAACCCCCTGAGAGAGAGACACCCAGACCCAGGGCTTGAACCCAGACTCTCAGTGTCTCCGACACGGCCACCGTGAACCCCCTGAGAGAGACACCCAGACCCAGGGCTTGAACCCAGACTCTCAGTGTCTCTGACACGGCCATCGTGAACCCCCTGAGAGAGAGACACCCAGACCCAGGGCTCGAACCCAGACTCTCAGTGTCTCTGACACGGCCATCGTGAACCCCCTGAGAGAGAGACACCCAGACCCAGGGCTTGAACCCAGACTCTCAGTGTCTCTGACACGGCCATCGTGAACCCCCTGAGAGAGACACCCAGACCCAGGTCTCGAACCCAGACTCTCAGTGTCTCTGACACGGCCATCGTGAACCCCCTGAGAGAGAGACACCCAGACCCAGGGCTCGAACCCAGACTCTCAGTGTCTCTGACACGGCCATTGTGAACCCCCTGGGAAAGACACCCAGACCCAGGGCTCGAACCCAGACTCTCAGTGTCTCCGACACGGCCACTGTGAACCCCCTGGGAAAGACACCCAGACCCAGGGCTTGAACCCAGACTCTCAGTGTCTCTGACACGCCCACTGTGAACCCCCTGGGGGAGAGAGACACCCAGACCCAGGGCTTGAACCCAGACTCTCAGTGTCTCTGACACGGCCACTGTGAAGCGCCTGAGAGAGACACCCAGACCCAGGGCTTGAACCCAGGCTCTCAGTGTCTCTGACACGGCCATCGTGAACCCCCTGAGAGAGAGACACCCAGACCCAGGGCTCGAACCCAGACTCTCAGTGTCTCTGACACGGCCATCGTGAACCCCCTGAGAGAGAGACACCCAGACCCAGGGCTTGAACCCAGACTCTCAGTGTCTCCGACACGGCCACCGTGAACCCCCTGAGAGAGAGACACCCAGACCCAGGGCTCGAACCCAGACTCTCAGTGTCTCCGACACGGCCACCGTGAACCCCCTGAGAGAGACACCCAGACCCAGGGCTCGAACCCAGACTCTCAGTGTCTCTGACACGGCCATTGTGAACCCCCTGGGAAAGACACCCAGACCCAGGGCTCGAACCCAGACTCTCAGTGTCTCCGACACGGCCACTGTGAACCCCCTGGGAAAGACACCCAGACCCAGGGCTTGAACCCAGACTCTCAGTGTCTCTGACACGCCCACTGTGAACCCCCTGGGGGAGAGAGACACCCAGACCCAGGGCTTGAACCCAGACTCTCAGTGTCTCTGACACGGCCACTGTGAACCGCCTGAGAGAGACACCCAGACCCAGGGCTCGAACCCAGGCTCTCAACCCCCTGAGAGAGACACCCAGACCCATGGCTCGAACCCAGACTCTCAGTGTCTCTGATATGGCCACTGTGAACCCCCTGGGAGAGAGAGACACCCAGACCCAGGGCTCGATCCCAGACTCTCAACCCCCTGAGAGAGAGAGACACCCAGACTCAGGGCTCGAACTCAGGCCCCTCACACCGCACGTGCCAGGCGAGGTGACACGGCCATCACGAGCCCCCCCCCCTCGCGACCCCCCACACTTGATCGAGCCCAGCCACCTCTCCTCTGTGGAGCAGTTGACCCCAGACTGAACCGCATCCGTTGTTGGGGGAGGGTGGAGGGGGGCCGAGGGGGTTCGGGGGATGGGGCTGAAAGGGATCAGGCAAGGCGAGACTCGAAAATAAACAAACACGGAATGTGACCGCTGTTGCCTCGCTCTCCAACTCACGCGAGAGCGATGATATATTTTTTTTAAACATTCACCAAAATATGTTTTGAAATTTTTTGAAATCTATGATTTTATAAATTAATAAATAACGCAGCGAATTAATGAATTCTCGAGAATGGGGCGGCGCTGATTCTCGAGCAAGATATTCCACCACCACCACCATCACCCAATCAGCCACGTGCCCCACGCGCACAGCCAAAGACAAAAATCCCCCGGGTAGCCTCCAACTAGCCGGGGGCAAGTGCTGATCGCGGGAATCACGGACCTTGAAGCTGCTGCTGCTGCTGCTGTTAAGCGGCACGGCGCAATGACGAGTCCAGCAAACCACGCCCGGCCGCCTTTGTCTCCGCACGCGAGCACAGGGTACTCAATTGTTGAGGCTGAGTCGACCTAGGGGAGGCCCAGGGCCGGTTCAGATAATCGTCGCGGCCGTGAGTTGCCGTGAGCGGGAATCGAACTCGGGTCCGCCGGTTTAACGGTGCAAGCGCGCTAACCACTGCACCGCCGCTCCCCACTTGTTGATGACACACACACTCACACGCCCACTCATTCATCCACTCATTCATCCATCCACTCACACGCTCACCTATCCACTCACTCACCCACTCGTTCATCCACTCACTCACTCACTCACCCACTCGTTCATCCACTCACTCACTCACTCACCTACTTATTCATTCATCCACTGACACACTCACCTATCCACTCACTCACCCACTCGTTCATCCACTCACTCACTCACCCACTTACTCATGAATCCATCGACTCACTCATTCATCCACTCACACACTCACCCACTCATTTATCCATTGACTCCCTCATTCATCCACTCACACATCCACTTGAGGCTGAGTCGACCTAGGGGACGCTAACATACACACACTCTGTGATTCTACGGGTCTCTACGTGAGTCTATGGGTCTCTACGTTAGTCTACGGGTCTCTATGTGAGTCTATGGGTCTCTGTGTGAGTCTACGGGTCTCTGTGAGTCTATGGGTCTCTATGTGAGTCTATGGGTCTCTACGTGAGTCTATGGGTCTCTATGTGAGTCTATGGGTCTCTATGTGAGTCTGTGGGTCTCTACGTGAGTCTATGGGTCTCTATGTGAGTCTATGGGTCTCTATGTGAGTCTACGGGTCTCTATGTGAGTCCATGAGTCTCTACGTGAGTCTACGGGTCTCTATGTGAGTCTATGAGTCTTTATGTGAGGCTATGGTTCTCTACGTGAGTCTATGGGTCTCTGTGTGAGTCTATGGGTCTCTATGTGAGTCTATGGGTCTCTATGTGAGGCTATGGTTCTCTACGTGAGTCTACGGGTCTCCACGCCCTCTACGTGAGCTCGTGTCTCGTAGCGGCGACCACAATAGCCCACTTGTCAACCTCGCAGCATTTGAGACATTCACCAGGGGGGGGGGTTACTCCAGAGGGAGCTGGAGACGGAGCGCTGAAATTAGCTCTCGCGAGCCCAGGTGCTGGGCAGCGTTTGTTAAAACATCGCCCACGCGGTCACGGATCAGAACAATGACCGAATAGGCATCGACCCATCGAGCGGGCCAATTCCCCTACACACACCTACAGGCACCTACACACCCACACACACCTACACACACACACCTACACACACCTACACACACACCCACACACCTACACACCTACACACACCTACACGCACACACCTACACACACCTACACACACACACACCCACACACACCTACACACACACCTACACACACCTACACACACACCCACACACCTACACACCTACACACACCTACACGCACACACCTACACACACCTACACACACACACCTACACACACCTACACACACACCTACAAACACCTACACACACACCTACACACACACCTACAAACACACACCTACAACAACAACAAACGCCATTTGCCACTAAGTGGCGGTGACGTCACCACGACGCTTGTGCCAGGCCAAGTGCACCTTGAGGCCACGTGAAGTGTCGAACGCCCGCTGGCAGGAGGTCACGGGGCAGACCCAGCAGGTGCCACGGGTCGACTGACCGAGATGACCGAGATGACTGGCTGATGCACCACCTGTGCCCCCTACTGTGCCAACTTGCTGTGCTTTAGCCACCCGGCGCTCCGCTCGTTGTTGTGAGCGTCACTCCTCCGCCCTCCGTTGTTGTTGGAGGGCGACTGCCTCCAACTGCCCAGTAGCGTCCTTCACGAGCCTCCTCCACTGAGGCCGATCTTGACACCGCTGGTACCAGTCATCGGCAAGTCCACTCAGCTCCACGTCCTCCTGTACCACATCACTCCATCTCTTCTCTAGCCCGTGCCGCGCCCGTTTAGCCCCCTCGATCCGGCCGAACAAAAGCTGTTTAGGCATGCGGTGGCTGGGCACACACACACCAACACACACACACCTACACACACACCCCTACACACACACACCTACACACACCTACACACACATACCTACACACACCTACACACACACACCTACACACACGCACGCGAGTGTATTCCGTGCAGAGTGACTCGGGAACCCACTCGGAGCGCGCTGACCCCCCCTCCCTCCATCCTCCTCTTCCACACCACAACCACCACCACCACCACAACCACCACCACCACCACCACCCCCACCCCCACCACCACCCCCACAACCACCACCACAACCACCACCCCCACCCCCACCACCACCACCACCCCCACAACCACCACCACCACCACAACCACCCCCACCACCACCACCCCCACCACCACCCCCACCACCACCACCACAACCACCACCACAACCACCACCCCCACCACCACCACCCCCACCACCACCACCACCACCCCCACCACCACCACCCCCACCACCACCACCCCCACCACCACCCCCACCACCACCACCACCACCACAACCACCACCACCCCCACCACCACCACCACAACCACCACCACAACCACCACCACCACCCCCACCACCCCCACCACCACCACCCCCACCACCACCACCACCCCCACCACCCCCACCACCACCACCCCCACCACCACCACCACCACCCGTACCACCCCCACCACCACCACCCCCACCACCACCACCACAACCACCACCCCCACCACCACTCCCACAACCACCACCACCACCCCCACCACCACCACCACCCCCACCACCCCCACCACCACCACCACCACCACCCCCACCACCCCCACCACCACCACCACCCCCACCACCACCACGAGCACCACCACCCCCACAACCACCACCCCCACCACCACCACCCCCACCACCACCACCCCCACCACCACCACCCCCACCACCACCCCCACCACCACCACTACACCACCAGCGGTGGTGTAGTGGTTAGCGCGCTGCGCTACGAACCTGGCGACACGAGTTCGATTCCCGCTCACGGCCAACACCGGTGACGATTATCTGAACCGGTCCTGGGCCTCCCCTAAGTCGACTCAGCCTCAAATGAGTACCTGGTGCGGTGTGTAAACATCGCCACTGGGGAGACAAAGGCGGTCGTGCGTGGTGCTGGCCACCCACCCCTTACTGTACCGATGCGGCCTTCATAGGTGCTCGCTAACAGCACATGCCCCTACAGTCTGTTAAGGCTATATGGGGGATCTTTGTCTTTTTTTGTAGGTGTGTGTGTAGGTGTGTGTGTAGGTGTGTGTGTAGGTGTGTGTGTGTAGGTGTGTGTACCTGGATCTGCCCCGTGACCTTCTGCCAGCGGACGTTCGACACTTCACGTGGCCTCAAGGTGCACGTAGCCTGGCACAAGCGTCGTGGTGACGTCACCGCCACTTAGTGGCGAATGGCGGTTGTTGTAGGTGTGCGTGTGTGTGTAAGTGTGTGTAGGTGTGTGTGTGTAGGTGTGTGTGTGTATATGTGTGTAGGTGTGTGTGTGTGTATATGTGTGTAGGTGTACGTGTGTGTGTAAGTGTGTGTAGGTGTGTGTTTGTAGGTGTGTGTAGGTGTGTGTAGGTGTGTAAGTGTGTGTAGGTGTGTGTGTAGGTGTGTGTGTGTATATGTGTGTAGGTGTGCGTGTGTGTGTAGGTGTGTGTAGGTGTGTGTAGGTGTGTGTGTGTGTGTAGGTGTGTGTGTAGGTGTGTGTGTGTAAGTGTGTGTAGGTGTGTGTGTAGGTGTGTGTATATGTGTGTAGGTGTGCGTGTGTGTGTAGGTGTGTGTGTGTAGGTGTGTGTAGGTGTCTGTGTGTGTGTAGGTGTGTGTGTGTAGGTGTGTGTAGGTGTGTGTGTGTGTGTAGGTATTGCGTGTGCGCTGTGCAAACATCGCCACTGGGGAGACAAAGGCGGCCCGGCGTGGTGCTGGCCACCCACCCCCTCGTGCGCCGTGTCGGCCTTCACAGGTGCTGCTACTCGCTCACAGCACTTGCCCCTGCAGCCTGTCGCAGGCTACGCGGGGCACCTTTGCCTCTGTGCAGTGTGCGCGTGCTGCCTTCCCATTAGCGGGCATTACGCGCCCGTGCCGAGTCTAATGGACCCGTGAGCCCCGGGGGGGAGGGGGCGGGGGCGGGGGGGGAGGGGGGCGGGGGGAGGGGCGGGGCTATCTCCCCCTCTCCCCCTCCCTCCCCCAGTGGTGTTGGTGGTGGCTGCGGTGGTGGTGGTGGTGGTGGCGGTGGTGGTGGCTGCGGTGGTGGTGGTGGTGGCGGTGGTGGCGGTGGTGGTGGTTGCGGTGCTGCACGTGACGTGGTCTGCGATCCAGAGAGGGTTGGTGGATCACGCAGAGATGGGGGGGGGGGTGAAAGTCCCGGCGCGTGGGTGGGCGTGCAGGAGGATCCGTACCCCCGGCTCTGGCAGGAGGAGAGTGTGTGGACTAATCTGCATCTGTTCCACCGGTGACACCACAAACCCGGGCACACACAAACCCGGACACACACAAACCCGGACACACACAAACCCGGACACACACAAACCCGGACACACATTTGGCCCTAAAGACGCGGGTGGCGGGCATGGAGATGGGCTGTCAAGAAGGTCCATTGCCCGAAACGTCTGGCGCGGTAAGACTGGAGGCGCGCGGTATTTATTGGACGGGCGTCGTCACGGCAGCAGCTCACTGTTATCTCGATCGAGGAAAGCGTCACCACCACCGCCACCGCCACCACCACCGCCACCACCACCACCGCCACCACCGCCGCCACCACCACCACCATCACCACCATCACCACCACCACCGCCACCACCACCACCGCCACCACCACCACCATCACCACCACCACCACCGCCGCCACCGCCACCACCACCGCCGGCACCGCCACCACCACCACCGCCGCCACCACCACCACCACCGCCACCACCACCACCACCGCCACCACCACCACCACCGCCACCACCACCGCCGCCACCGCCACCACCACCACCACCGCCACCACCGCCGCCACCGCCACCACCACCGCCGCCACCGCCACCACCACCACCACCGCTGCCGCTCCAGTGGCTCCGTTTTGAGGAAATTGCGGCGTCTTGGGGTTAAAGGTCGCTGGGGGCTGGGGGGGAGGAGGAGTGGGGGGGGGGAGTGGGGGGGGTGAGTGGGGGGGAGGAGGAGTGGGGGGGGGTGAGTGGGGGGGGGGGCGAGTGGGGGGAGGGAGGAGTGGGGGGGGGTGAGTCACGGCACGTGCTATACAAGTTCATCTAAATCGCCAAAGGTTGCTGCTGCTTGTGATTGCGGTGATGGTGGAGATGGAGGAGGTGGGTGGTTGGTGGTTGTTGGTGGTGGTTGGTAGTGGTGGGGGGGGAAGGGGGAGGGAGCGGTGGCGCAGCGGTTAGCGCTACGAACCCTGGCGACCCGAGTTCGATTCCCGCTCACGGCCAACACCAGTGACGATTATCTGAACCGGTCATGGGCCTCCCCTAGGTCGACTCAGCCTCAAATGAGTACCCAGCGCGGTGTGTAGTAAACATCGCCACTGGGGAGACAAAGGCGGCCCGGGCGTGGTGTTGGCCACCCACCCCCTCGTGTGCCGTGCCGGCCTTCACAGGTGCTTGCTAACAGCACTTGCCCCAACAGTCTGTTAAGGCTACACGGGGGATTTTTGTCTTTGTTTGGGGGGAGACAAAGGCGGCCGTGCGCGGGGATGACCCGCACCAACCACGGCCACGGGCGCCGGCTGCGCTCACAGCACTTGGCCCCAACAAGCAGGCGCTACCTACACGGGGGGTAACCTCTCCCTTTAGCTTTGTGAGCAGTGGGGGGTGAAGGGGGGGTGAGGGGTGGGGGTGAGGGGGGGCTCCGTATATTGAGTTGGGTTTGAAGTTGATTCCATTTCCCGTGCCGTATGAATTGATGACAAAGAACCCCGTGGCGGCGATGGTGGTGGCGGTGGTGGTGGTGATGGAGGAGGTGGTGGTGGTGGTGGTGGTCGTGGTAATATATCGGACGTTATTAAAGGCAGAGTTATAATGTCACGGCCCGCTGAGATGTGTCCGCCCCGGATGTTTTTGCCATTGTCCAGCGGTAGAGCGAGGAGGTCAACAGGGCCTGAGTTCACATCCCGACCTCGAGATTTTAGATTGTAGCCCCACAGGCGAACGGGCAGCATCAGGAGCACGCACAGGGAGGTCGTGGGTTCGATCCCGACCCTGACGCCTGCTGCTGCTGTATATTTGTTCACGTGGGTTGTTTTCTCCATAAAGCATCAACAGTCCCACACAGATGGGTTCGCGAACACCCACTCGGCTGGTAACCGCCGTGATCCCTCCGTGATCCATTAACCCCAAGCACCCCCTCGCTGTCTCTCTCTCTCTCGTGGTTTAATCTGAGCCGCGTTAGATTTTAATGAACAAAAGCGACATCGATTCGGTGTCTTGGTGGCAATCCGGGCGGCTGCTGCTCGTTCACCGCTACGCTGAAGTCTCACGAGGCTACCTGGGGGGCCTTTATCTGTGCGAGTGTGTGTCGGTGAGTGAGTGTAGTGTGTGCACTTGGCCTGGCACAAGCGTCGTGGTGACGTCACCGCCACTTAGTGGTGAATGGCGGTTGTTGTAGTGTGTGTGTGTGGTGTGTGTGTGGTGTGTGTAGTGTGTGTGTAACGTGTGTGTAGTGTGTGTGTGTAATATGTGTGTAGTGTGTGTGTGTAATATGTGTGTAGTATGTGTGGTGTGTGTAGTGTGTGTGTGTAATATGTGTGTAGTATGTGTGGTGTGTGTGTGGTGTGTGTAGTGTGTGTGTAGTGTATGGTGTGTGTGTGGTGTGTGTGTGGTGTGTGTGTGTAGTGTGTGTGTAGTGTATGGTGTGTGTGTGGTGTGTGTAGTGTGTGTGTGTAGTGTGTGTGTTGTGTGTGTGTAGTGTATGGTGTGTGTGTAGTGTGTGTGTAGTGTGTGTGTAGTGTATGGTGTGTGTGTGGTGTGTGTAGTGTGTGTGTAGTGTATGGTGTGTGTGTAGTGTGTGTGTAGTGTGTGTGTAGTGTATGGTGTGTGTGTGGTGTGTGTAGTGTGTGTGTAGTGTATGGTGTGTGTGTGGTGTGTGTGTAGTGTGTGTGTAGTGTGTGTGTAGTGTATGGTGTGTGTGTGGTGTGTGTAGTGTGTGTGTAGTGTATGGTGTGTGTGTGGTGTGTGTGTAGTGTGTGTGTGTAGTGTGTGTGTGGTGTGTGTAGTGTGTGTGTGTAACATGTGTGTAGTATGTGTGTGTGTAGTGTGTGTGTGTAGTGTGTGTCGTTTGTGTGTAGTGTGTGTGTGTAACATGTGTGTAGTATGTGTGAAGTGTGCGTGTGTGTGTGTGATATGTGTGTAGTGTGTGTAGTATGTGTGTGAAGTGTGTGTGTGTGGTGGGAGTGGGGGCTGTGATCTTTGTCTTTGTGTATTATACAATACAATGTGAGGAGCGGTGGCGCAGTGGTTAGCGCGCTGACCCACGTGTCATCTGCCGGCGCCGTGAAACATCACGGCTCATTAAGAGCCCGTCCTTAATTGGGGCAGCCCTAATAACCACCAACGTAGCCCGGATTGTCACCAAGATACCGAATCGATTTCGCTTTTGTTCATTAAAATCTAACACGGCTCAGATTAAACCACGAGAGAGAGAGACAGCGAGGGGGTGGTTCGGATTAATGGATCACGGAGGGATCACGTGCGGTACCAGCCGAGTGGGTGTTCGCGAACCCATCTGTGTGGGACTGTTGATGCTTTATGGAGAAAACAACCCACGTGACCACGGGGTGAGAGAGAGAGACACGCAGACTCCAAGTATACAGCAGCAGCAGGCGTCAGGGTCGGGATCGAACCCATGACCTCCTGTACACCAGGCGAGGGAGTTAACATCTCCTAGCCACCGTGATGATAATGAGAGAGAGACACGCAGACTCCAAATATACAGCAGCAGCAGCAGGCGTCAGGGTCGGGATAAAACCCACGACCTCCTGTGTACCAGGCGAGGTAGTTAACATCTCCTAGCCACCGTGATGATGATGATGAGAGAGAGAGACACGCAAACTCCAAATATACAGCAGCAGGCGTCAGGGTCGGGATAAAACCCACGACCTCCTGTATACCAGGCGAGGTAGTTAACATCTCCCAGCCACCGTGATGATGATGATGAGAGAGAGACGCAAACTCCAAATATACAGCAGCAGGCGTCAGGGTCGGGATAAAACCCACGACCTCCTGTATACCAGGCGAGGTAGTTAACATCTCCCAGCCACCGTGATGATGATGATGAGAGAGAGACGCAAACTCCAAATATACAGCAGTAGGCGTCAGGGTCGGGATAAAACCCACGACCTCCTGTATACCAGGCGAGGTAGTTAACATCTCCCAGCCACCGTGATGATGATGATGAGAGAGAGACGCAAACTCCAAATATACAGCAGCAGGCGTCAGGGTCGGGATCGAACCCATGACCTCCTGTACACCAGGCGAGGGAGTTAACATCTCCCAGCCACCGTGATGATGATGATGAGAGAGAGACGCAAACTCCAAATATGCAGCAGCAGGCGTCAGGGTCGGGATAAAAGCCGAGCAGCGCTGCGAGCCGGGAGCTAAAGAAAACCCGAGTTCGACTTCCGCTCACGGCCAACACCAACCCCCTAGGTCGACTCAGCCTCAAATGGATACCCAGTGCGCTGCGTGAAACAACGAGCACTGGGCGAGACAAAGGCGGCCTGGCGTGGTGGTGGCCACACACACACACCACACACACACACACACACCACACATACACACCACACACACACCACACACACCACACACACACACCACACACACCACACACACACCACACACCACACACACCACGCACACCACGCAGACAGCACACACACCACGCACACCACACACACACCACACACACACCACACACACCACACACACACACCACACACACACCACACACACCACACACACACACCACACACACCACACACACACCACACACACCACACACACACACCACACACACCACACACACACACCACACACACCACACACACACACACCACACACACCACACACACACCACACACACCACACACACACACACACACACACACACACACACACACACCACACACACACCACACACACCACACACACACCACACACACCACACACACACCACACACACCACACACACCACACACACACACACCACACACACCACGCACACCACACACACCACACACACCACACACACACACCACACACACCACACACACACCACGTCAAGGCGACGAAGGTGGGGATCTTTTCATCTTTTGCACGCGCCGCGTGTTCGCGCGTTCGTGGCGACCGCGTGCCAACGTAGCCGCGTGCGTAGACGCGGCACGGGGGAGCGGTGGCGCTGCGGTTAGCGCCGCGCCACGGAACGGGGGGGGGCGGACCCGAGGTTCGATCCGCGGCCCTCACCCCTCCCCCCCCCAGTCGCCAACATCGGCGGTTTTAAATCATTAATTGTATGAGTCGTTAATTATAAATGATTAATGATATGAATCGTGAATTATATGAATCGTAAATTATAAATCATTAATTATATGAATCGTTAATTATATGAATCGTGAATTATAAATCATTAATTTTATGAATGGTGGATTATATGAATGGTAGATGCTATTAATGGTGGATTCTATGAATGGTGGATTATAAATAATTAATTCTATGAATGGTGGATTCTATGAATGGTGGATTATAAATCATTAATTCTATGAATGGTGGATTATATGAATGGTGGATTATATGAATGGTGGATTCTATGAATGATGGATTCTATGAATGGTGGATTATAAATCATTAATTCTATAAATGGTGGATTCCTTGAGTGGTGGATTATAAATCGTGAATCATCGATGATTATTAATCGGCGCTATCCCCTGAGGCCGACTCGGCGTGGGACGTCGTCGGCCTCTGCTGCGGCGGGGTGCCCCGAAACGTCGGCCACTGGCGGGGAGACAAAGGCGGCCGGGGAAATGTGCTTCAGCCGCATCCTTCCACCTCCACCGCGCGTCACTCGGTGCGCCCCGGTGCTCGCTCAGAGCACTTGCCCCAACATTCTGTCACAGGCTACACGGGGGATCTTTGACTCTATAT
This sequence comes from Lampetra fluviatilis, assembly GCF_964198595.1. Classification (NCBI taxonomy): domain Eukaryota; kingdom Metazoa; phylum Chordata; class Hyperoartia; order Petromyzontiformes; family Petromyzontidae; genus Lampetra; species Lampetra fluviatilis. Next base: position 7,684,261 of record NC_136332.1, on the reverse strand, counting down.
ATACACACACAAGACTCGTGCGTGTGTGTGTGCACGTGTGTGTGTTAGACGTGTGTGTGTGCGTGTGTGTGTGCGTGTGTGTGCACGTGTGTGTGTGCGTGTGTGTGTGCGTGTGTGTGCGCGTGTGTGTGTGCGTGTGTGTGTGCGTGTGTGTGCACGTGTGTGTGTGCGTGTGTGTGTGCACGTGTGTGTGTGCGTGTGTGTGTGCACGTGTGTGTGTGCGTGTGCACGTGTGTGTGTTAGACGTGTGTGTGCACGTGTGTGTGTGCGTGTGTGTGCACGTGTGTGTGTGCGTGTGTGTGTGTGTGCGTGTGTGTGTGCACGTGTGTGTGTGCGTGTGTGTGTGCACGTGTGTGTGTTAGACGTGTGTGTGTGCGTGTGTGTGTGCACGTGTGTGTGCGTGTGTGTGTGCGTGTGTGTGTGCACGTGTGTGTGTGCACGTGTGTGTGTGCGTGTGTGTGCACGTGTGTGTGTGCGTGTGTGTGTGCACGTGTGTGTGTGTACGTGTGTGTGTGCACGTGTGTGTGTGTGTACGTGTGTGTGTGTACGTGTGTGTACACGTGTGTGTACACGTGTGTGTGTGCGTGTGTGTGTGCGTGTGTGTGTGTGCGTGTGTGTGCACGTGTGTGTGTGTACGTGTGTGTGTGCGTGTGTGTGTGCGTGTGTGTACACGTGTGTCTGTGTACGTGTGTGTGCGTGTGTGTGCACGTGTGTGTGTGTGTGCGTGTGTGTGCACGTGTGTGTGTGTGGGGAGCGGTGGTGTAGCGGTTAGCGCTACGAACCTGGCCACCCGGGTTCGATTCCCGCTCACGGCCAACACCAGTGACGATTATCTGAACCGGTCCTGGGCTTCCCCTAGGTCGACTCAGCCTCAAACGAGTACCTGGTGCGCTGTGTAAACATCGCCACTGGGGAGACAAAGGCGGCCGGGCGTGGTGTTGTCCACCCACCCCCTCGTGTGCCACAGAGCCGGCCTTCGTAGGTGCTCGCTAACAGCACTTGCCCCAACAGCCTGTGACAGGCTACACGGGGCATCTTTGTCGTTGTGCGTGTGCCCGATGTCGGCACGGCGAGGCGGTGTTTGCGGTCAGCGCGCGGAGTCTCGAGAGGAGGTGGAGGAGGAGATGGAGGGGGTGGAGGTGGAGGAGGTGGAGGTGGAAGGGTGGAGGAGGTGGAGGAGGAGATGGAGGGGGTGGAGGTGGAGGAGGTGGAGGAGGTGGAGGGGGGAGGGAGGAGGTGGAGGAGGAGGTGGAGGGGGGGGCAGGAGGAGGTGGAGGAGGAGGTGGAGGGGGTGGAGGAGGTGGAGGAGGTGGAGGAGGTGGAGGAGGTGGAGGAGGAGGTGGAGGGGGGGGGGGCAGGAGGAGGAGGAGGTGGAGGAGGAGGTGGAGGGGGGAGGAGGTGGGGGGGGGGAGGTCTCTGTTTGCCACTCGCAAAGAAAAATAAAACGTGGCTTGGGAATTGTGTGGAGCCGGAGACTTACACGTCTGCACGCGTCTATGTGTGTACAACACATACACGTGTACACACACGTGTAAGTGGTGTACACGTGTGTGTGTGTACACACACACGTGTACACACACACACGTGGTCGAAGCTTGAAGCGAGAATTGGCCATGTCATCATCTTCTTCAGCAGCAGAGCTGTGATCTAGACACTCACCCACTCACTCACTCACCCACCCACTCACCCACTCATCCACCCACTCACTCACCCACTAACCCACCCACTCACCCACCGACCCATTCACCCACCCACTCACCCATTCACCAACCCACTCACCACTCACCCACCCACTCACCAACCCACTCACCCACTCACCCACCCACTCACCCACTCACCCACGCACCCATCCACCCACTCACCCACTCACTCACCCACCCACTCACCCACTCATCCACCCACTCACTCACCCACTAACCCACCCCACTCACCCACCGACCCACTCACCCACCCACTCACCCACTCACCAACCCACTCACCCACTCACCCACCCACTCACCCACTCACTCACGCACCCATCCACCCACTCACTCACCCCACCCACGCACTCACCACCCACCCACTCACTCACCCACTCACCCACTCACCCACTCACCCACCCACTCACCAACCCACCCACGCACCCACTCACCCCACCCACCCACGCACCCATCCACCCACTCATCCACCCACGCACTCACCCACTCACCCACCCACGCACGCACTCACCCACCCACCCACTCACCCACTCACTCACCCACCCACCCACTCACGACCCGGCTGCCATCAGGGTCAAGCTCCCGGCTTTCCACGCCGTCTTTGGCCCTGGGCGAGGAGGAGGAGGCCGAGGGAGCCGGGGCGAGTCCTATTCATAGCCGCGGCACTCGCGCCGCGGGTGGGGCTCAATGCCGGGACGTTGCAGGGCTGCCCCTTTGCCTTGACGGAATGTGCGTGTGTGTGTGTACGTGTGTGTGTGCGTTTGTCTGGATGTGTGTGTGTGTTGAACTTCTTTTGCGCCGTACGTAGCCAACCGCGTTGGTCGGAGGTGGCGGGGGGAAGGACAACAACACTAAACACAACAACAACAACAACACGAAACACAACAACAACAACAACACGAAACACAACAACAACAAGAACACGAAAGACAACAACAACAACACTAAACACAACAAGAAGAAGCAGTTCTAGACAAGTGAGTTTATCGATGTAGATGATGATGACGATGTACAAGTTCCACAGCTCCCAGCGGCTGCCGATAACACCGCAAGGGAGGAGCGTTCCAGACGGCCGCAGAAGCGCATCTGAAGGGCGACTGCGTGTACGAGTGAGTGAGTGCGTGCGTGCCTGCCTTCATAGGTGATAATCGCTGAGGACCACTTGCCCTAACAGGCTATACGGGGAACATTTATCTGTGTATGTTGAACTTCTTTCGCACCGTACGTAGCCGACCGTGCTAATCGGAGGTGCGGGGAAGGATGGACGAGAAAGCGGACAACAACCGCTGGTTGATCCGACTCACAAAAACCGGTATCTATTTTAGCGACCACCCCGCAGGGAGAAAGGGATGATGGGCTGACAACTCAAAGCTCAACATTGTCAACATGGTCAATCCACTGCTGGATGAAGGCCCATCCTCGCTCTAACTCCGAGCGATGATGATTGCATTCAGCACCTGCACACCGCTGCAAGGGGGTGGGTGGCCAGCACCACGCCCGGCCGCCTTTGTCTCCCCAGTGGCGATGTTTACTACACACTGCGCCGGGTCATGGCGGGTGCTTGTGGTGGTGATGGTGGTGATGGTCGTGGTGATGGTGGTGGTGATGGTGGTGGTGGTGATGGTGGTGATGGTGGTGGTGATGGTGGTGGTGATGGTGATGGTGGTGATGGTGGTGGTGATGGTGGTGGTGGTGATGGTGGTGATGGTGGTGGTGATGGTGGTGGTGGTGGTGATGGTGGTGATGGTGGTGGTGATGGTGGTGGTGGTGGTGATGGTGGTGATGGTGGTGGTGATGGTGGTGGTGATGGTGATGGTGGTGATGGTGGTGGTGATGGTGGTGGTGGTGATGCTCGTGGTGATGGTCGTGGTGATGGTGGTGGTGGTGATGGTCGTGGTGATGGTCGTGGTGATGGTGATGGTGGTGGTGATGATGGTGGTGGTGGTGGTGATGATGGTGGTGGTGGTGATGGTCGTGGTGATGGTCGTGGTGATGGTCGTGGTGATGGTGGTGGTGGTGGTGATGGTGGTGATGGTGGTGATGTTGGTGATGGTCGTGGTGATGGTGGTGGTGGTGATGGTGGTGATGTTGGTGATGGTCGTGGTGATGGTCGTGGTGATGGTGGTGATGGTGGTGATGGTGGTGCTGGTGGTGATGTTGGTGATGGTGGTGATGGTGGTGGTGATGGTGGTGATGGTGGTGATGTTGGTGATGGTGGTGATGGTGGTGGTGATGGTGGTGATGGTGATGGTGGTGGTGGTGGTGATGGTGGTGATGATGGTGGTGATGGTGGTGGTGATGGTGGTGATGGTGATGGTGGTGGTGATGGTGGTGATGGTGGTGGTGGTGGTGATGGTGGTGATGGTGATGGTGGTGGTGATGGTGGTGATGGTGGTGGTAGTGGTGATGGTGATGGTGGTGATGATGGTGGTGATGGTGGTGGTGATGGTGATGTTGGTGATGGTGGTGATGGTGATGGTGGTGATGTTGGTGATGGTGGTGATGGTGGTGGTGATGGTGGTGATGGTGATGGTGGTGGTGATGGTGGTGATGGTGGTGGTGGTGGTGATGGTGATGGTGGTGGTGATGGTGGTGATGGTGATGGTGGTGATGGTGATGGTGGTGGTGATGGTGGTGATGGTGGTGGTGGTGGTGATGGTGGTGATGATGGTGGTGATGGTCGTGGTGATGGTGATGGTGGTGATGTTGGTGATGGTGATGGTGGTGATGGTGATGTTGGTGGTGAAAGCCGCTCACGGCCAACACCAGCGACGATCATCCGAAACGGTCCCGGGTCTCCCCTAGGTCGACTCGGCCTCAAACGAGTACCTGGTTTGGTGCGTAAACATCGCCACTGGGAGAGACAAAGGCGGCCGGGCGTGGTGCTGTCCACCCACCCCCTCGTGTGCCACAGTGCCGGCAGCCTTCGTAAGGTGCCGCTACTCGCTAACAGCACTTGCCCCAGCAGTCCGTCAAAGGCTACACGGGGGGCCTTTGTGTTTGTGTCTGTGCGTGTTGCGCGATTTTTCCCCATAAAAGGCGAAATGCAAATAAACTGACCCTTGGAGCGTGGGGCGATTCTCTCGCTCGCTCTCTCGCTCTCTCTCCTCTTTACACGTGGGGTCGACTGGGCGGGGTGGGATGTGGGCATGGGGGGTGATGGTGGTGCTGGTGGTGGTGTCATCGTGGGGAGCGGTGGCGCAGTGGTTAGAGCACTGCTCAGGCTGGCAATTGCACTGAGAGGCAGAGGGAGGGGGACACGTGGAGTAGAGAACAGACGTAGGGGCTAGAGACACCATCGTCGTCATCACGTGGATCTTCATTCAGCAGTGGATAGACCACGCTGATAGCAGCGTGGGGGAGAGATGCGAAGCGATACTCGTTGTTTGTGGTAGTGGTGCAATGTTGTTGTGGTGAGGTGTTGTTGTTGTTGTGGTGCCATGTTGTTGTTGTGATGCAATATTGTTGTGGTGCCATGTTGTTGTTGTGATGCAATGTTGTTGTGGTGCCATGTTGTTGTTGTGATGCAATGTTGTTGTGGTGCCATGTTGTTGTTGTGATGCAATGTTGTTGTGGTGAGGTGTTGTTGTTGTGATGCAATGTTGTTGTAGTGAGGTGTTGTCGTTGTTGTGGTGCCATGTTGTTGTTGTGATGCAATATTGTTGTGGTGCAATGTTGTTGTTGCTGTGGTGCAATGTTGTTGTTGTTGTGGTGCCATGTTGTTGTTGTGATGCAATGTTGTTGTAGTGAGGTGTTGTTGTTGTTGTGGTGCCATGTTGTTGTTGTGATGCAATGTTGTTGTAGTGAGGTGTTGTTGTTGTTGTGATGCAATGTTGTAGTGAAGTGTTGTTGTTGCTGTGGTGCAATGTTGTTGTTGTTGTTGCTGCAAAGTTGGTAATTACTTGTCAGAAAGTACAAACGGCACGGCGGCAGGCCAGAGTCGCCACGGCGCGTGTCCCTCTCCGTTTAAAATGAAAACAAAGTCAAAGCGCAGCCCCTGCAACAGCTCGCTGGCTCGCTCGTCACGGACGGGCCCTCTCAGTGGCAGCTCTGCAGGAGGAATCCGAGGAGCTATAAAGCTCTTTATCACAGATGTCCAGCCAGGGCCACGGGGTAAGAACGTCACAACAACAATCAGTACAAACACACTGCAGCAGTTTAAAGTACAATAAAGGTAAACAAATCACCCCAAACACAAACAAACACAACACGAACCCATCCCCGTCCTGCCAGGCGAAGCCCATCGCGGTTTAAAACGGATTGGTCACAAGCGTCTTGGCCACAGATGATAGCTCAACAAACCGTCCAATCATTTGGACATTCACAGCAGCAAGATAATCTAAATAGTCTCAACGCGACCACGGGGAGAGAGAGAGACACGCAAACTCCAAATATACAGCAGCAGCAGGCGTCAGGGTCGGGATCGAGCCCACGACTTCCTGCAGTTTGTGTGTCTCTCTCTCTCATCATCACGGTGGCTAGGAGATGTTTACTACCTCGCCTGGTACACAGGAGGTCGTGGGTTCCATCCCGACCCTGACGACGCCTGCTGCTGCTGCTGTATATTTGCAGTTTGCGTGTCTCTCTCTCATCATCACGGTGGCTAAGATATGTTTACTACCTCGCCTGGTACACAGGAGGTCGTGGGTTCCATCCCGACCCTGACGACGCCTGCTGCTGCTGCTGTATATGTGTTGTTTGCGTGTCTTTCTCTCTCATCATCATCACGGTGGCTAGGAGATGTTAACCACCTCGCCTGGTGTGCAGGAGGTCGTGGGTTCGATCCCGACCCTGACGACGCCTGCTGCTGCTGCTGTATATTTGCATCTTAATTTTAGGACTTTCGTGACTGCAGGAATTATTATTTGGTTCTTTCGGTTAAGTCACGTGTTGCAATCGAAACGTCGTATTCTATTATTTAATTTAATTTATTATTTTATCTTTAGACGTGACTTAACCGAAAGAACCAAATGTATATTTGCAGTTTGCGTGTCTCTCTGGGTTTCTCTCCGGGCTGGTCCCGATTTCCCCCCACCACGTTTCGAAGCGACATCACCACGCGTTCAGAGTTATTTGGCTGCTACTCTACATTTTCCCCACGACGACTATGATGATGATGATGGTGATGATGATGGTGATGATGGTGATGATGATGTTGATTATGGTGATGATAATGGTGATGATGGTGATGATGATGGTGATGATGATGATGGTGGTGATGATGGTGATGATGGTGATGATGATGGTAATAATGATGATTATGGTGATGATGATGATGATGGTGATGATGATGGTAATGATGATGCTGGTGATGATGGTGATGATGATGATGGTGATGATGATGGTAATGATGGTGATGATGGTGATGATGATGATGGTGATGATGGTGATGATGATGATGGTGATGATGGTGATGATGATGATGGTGATGATGATGATGGTGATGATGATGATGGTGATGATGGTGATGATGATGATGGTGATGATGATGGTGATGATGATGGTAATGATGATGCTGGTGATGATGATGGTGATGATGGTGATGCTGGTGATGATGATGATGGTGATGATGATGGTGATGATGATGGTGATGATGATGGTGATGATGGTGATGAGCCACTTTCGTTGAGCTATATTATTTGTGATGGCCCCAGATCGCTGCTGAAAAATAATCAAATGGCTCAGTGGGGAGGGGGGGGGGCGCCTTACCTGGTCAAATAAACATCGTTCATCGCTGTTGGTGTGGTGGATGATGCCACGTGTACAGCATCTGATGCTGGGTGGTCAGGGGCGAAGAGAGGAGTGGGGTGGGTGGGGATGGCGTTATGCAACTGAAGAAGAACCAACTTGATGATGATGATGGTGATCTTCTTGGTTCTTTCGGTAAAGTCACGTAGACTTTACCGAAAGAACCAAGAAGATGAATCCCTGCAGTCACGAAAGTTTTAAATAGATGATGATGATGTCTCGAGCCCTGCGTGTGATCTCTACTCCACATGTGCTTCTCTCTCTCTGTCTCTCCCACCCCCCACGCTTCTTTGCGCTGCTGCTGCTGCTGTTGCCGTCGATGTGAACTTCAAGAACACGGGTTGAAGTAATACATCTTACAATTACAATTCCTTACAGAGGAAACGCATGCTAATTCACTCATTACTAATCTATTATATTATTACAATAACCCCCCCCCTCTCCGCTCCTCTGATCTCTGCACCTGATGATGGGCCAAGTGGTGACGTCGTACTGTTGCTGCTCCATTTAGGACCGGGCGCAGATGGATCGCTTCACGATTCTGGCAAATCGCACGTCCAGTCCTAGTTCATGCAATTACCAGCGCAGCGTCGCACTCGTCACATCGTGAACGATGTCGATTTACCCTCCAAACACACCCGTGGGCTGACAGAGTAAACTATACACTACACTATACACTACACTATACACTACACTATACACTACACTATACACTACACTACACACTACACTATACACTACACTATACACTACACTATACACTACACTATACACTACACTATACACTACACTATACACTACACTAGTAACTAATTGGCGCGTTGTGCGCACGTGACAAGTCCTTGACTAATTGCCTGTGCCGGGTGGCGGAGGGCTACGACGACAACGTTCCTACCCCCCCCCCCCCAACACCTTGACGGTGAGGGGGGGGGCCAAGCATCCACGCCGGCGACGGTGACCGCGGCGCCTCCTGAGCCCCCCACAACAACGTCACGGCCGCCTCTCGGGGGGCTCTACACGGGGACCCCGCAGAGACTCGAGAGGGTACCACTGGGGGCGCCATGAGTGTCGCCCCCCCCCCCATATCCCCTCTCCCCATATCTCCCTCATACCCCCTCCCCATAACCCCCCCATAACTCCCCTCCATATCCCCCCCCCCATATCCCCCCCCATACCCCCCCCCCCATATAACCCCCCCCCCCCCCCCCATATCGCTGATTGAGTCTCGGGGTGAGTCGCTGGGTGAGTCTCTGAGTGAGTCTCTAAGTTGCAGGGTGAGTCTCTGAGTGAGTCTCTGAGTGAGTCTCTGAGTCTCTGAGTGAGTCCCTGCATCTCTGAGTGAGTCTCTGAGTGAGTCTCTGAGTCTCTGAGTGAGTCTCTGAGTCTCTGAGTGAGTCTCTGAGTGAGTCTCTGAGTCTCTGAGTGAGTCTCTGAGTGAGTCTCGGGGTGAGTCTCTGAGTCTCTGAGTGAGTCTCTGAGTCTCTGAGTGAGTCTCTGAGTGAGTCTCTGAGCGAGTCTCTGAGTCTCTGAGTGAGTCTCTGAGTGAGTCTCGGGGTGAGTCTCTGAGTGAGTCTCTGAGTGAGTCTCTGAGTCTCTGAGTGAGTCTCTGAGTCTCTGAGTGAGTCTCTGAGTGAGTCTCTGAGTCTCTGAGTGAGTCCTCTGGAGTGAGTCTCGGGGTGAGTCTCTGAGTGAGTCTCTGAGTGAGTCTCTGAGTGCGTCTCTGAGTCTCTGAGTGAGTCTCCGAGTGAGTCTCTGAGTGAGTCTCTGAATGAGTGAGTCTCTGAGTGAGTCTCTGAGTGAGTCTCTGAGTGAGTCTCTAAGTGAGTCCCTGAGTCTCTGAGTGAGTCTCTGAGTGAGTCTCTGAGTGAGTCTCCGAGTCTCTGGAGTGAGTCTCGGGGTGAGTCTCGGGGTGTGATGACGGGGAAAGTGCTGGCGAAAGTCGTCATGACATCCTATCCCCTCCCGAGTCATGCGTGGAACTTCCGAGTGTGAGAGGGTGCGTGTGTGTGTGTGTTAGCATGTGTGTGTGTGAATGTAGGTATGTGTGTGTGGGATGTGCGTGCGTGTGTGCATGTAGGTATGTGTGTGTGGATGTGCGTGCGTGTGTTTAGCCATGTGTGTGTGTGGATGTGCGTGCGTGTGAGTGAATGTAGGTATGTGTGTGTGTGGATGTGCGTGCGTGTGTGTGTGAATGTCGGTATGTGTGTGTGGATGTGCGTGTGAGTGAATGCATGTGTGTGTGTGTGCATGTGGTGCGTGCGTGTGAGAGAGTCCAGGTGCGTGTGGGAATTGCGTGTGTGTTGGTGTGTGTGTTGGTGTGTGTGTGTGTGTTGGTAAAACTACGTGGCCGGGAGTCAGAGCCATTCCCTGTACACCTTAGAGTGCGACAGGGATGACCTCTGGCTCCAACAATATTTAACATCTATTTCGACCACGTAGTTCGTGAAGCCTTCAGTAGCTGTACCGGAGGGAATTTCCATCTGGTACAGATATAATGGGAGGCTGATCGATGCCCGGGTGCGGTCAAGGGTTGGCTCCCTATTGGTCAACCACGCTTTGTATGCCGACGACCTGGTAATTGCGGCTCACTCAGAGGAAGAGTTGGGAGGCGCTGCTGCTGAACCTGGAGCGTGCCACTAAGAGGTGGGGGCCTTACCATCAGCCCCACCAAAACTAAGCACCTGCCTGGGTATTTTGTCCCATCGGACACTCCACCCCCACAACTCCCAATCGGTGATGGGGCAGTTGTGGAGAGAGTGGAGAGTTTCCCATACCTGGGCAGTGTGCTCATGACCGGCTCCGGTTTAACTGCAGAGGTCTCACTCCGAATCAGTCGAGCGGCATTATCTTTTAATCGGTTACGCAACGCTGTGTAGAAGCTACCTGATCTGTCGCTCCGCACGAAGCTTCGGGTCTTCTCGGCCACGGTCATTCCCTCCCGTCTCTACGCTTGCGAAACGTGGAGCATCTTCGCGGTTGGAAACATTTAGGCTGCCTGCCTACGATCAATCCTGGGTTTAACCAGGCTGGATTGTGTGAGGAGCTCACAAATCCTTGAAAGATCTGGACAAAGTCCCATCGGTGAGCACCTCCGGCAAGCAAGGCTGCGTTGGCTGGGTCATGTAGCCCCGCATTGCCCAGCCACCGCATGCCTAAACAGCTTTTGTTCGGCCGGATCGAGGGGGCTAAACGGGGCGCGGCACGGGCTGGAGAAGAGATGGAGTGATGTGGTACAGGAGAACGTGGAGCTGAGTGGACTTGCCGATGACTGGTACCAGCGGTGTCAAGATCGGCCTCTGTGGAGGAGGCTCGTGAAGGACGCTACTGGGCAGTTGGAGGCAGTCGCCCCTCCAGCAACAACGGAGGGCAGAGGTAGCGACGCTCACAACAACGAGCGGAGCGCCGGGTGGCTAAAGCACAGCAAGTTGGCACAGTACGGGGCACAGGTGGTGCATCAGCCAGTCATCTCGGTCGTCTCGGTCAGTCGACCCGTGGCACCTGCTGGGTCTTGCCCCGTGACCTCCTGCCAGCGGGCGTTCGACACTTCACGTGGCCTCAAGGTGCACATGGCCTGGCACAAGCGTCGTGGTGACGTCACCCTCCACTTAGTGGCGAATGGCGGTTGTTGTTGTTGTTGTGTGTGTGTGAGATTGTGTGTGTGTGTAACATGGTGTGTGTGTGTAACATGATGTGTTGTGTTGTGAGATTGTGTGTGTGTAACATGGTGTGTGTGTGACATGGTGCGTGTGTGTGAGGTAGTGTGTGTGTGTGAGGTAGTGTGTGTTACCCATGTTACACACACACACACTACCTCACACACACACACCACGTCACACACCCCATGCCACACACCACGCACGAGTCGCGCTCTCACGCGCGTGCCACTCGCGGCGTGTTCCATGTTCACCGCGCGTGCGAGTTCGCTCCGCTGGTGGCCGCAGCTGCTGCTGCTGCTGCTACCCCAGGGGAGGGGGGGGGCGGGGCGGGGGGCTAACAGGGGCGAGAGGGGAGGGGCTGGGGGGCTGGGGGGGGCGAGAGGGGGGGCTGGGAGGGGGGCTGGGAGGGGGGCTGGGAGGGGGGGGGCTGGGGGGGGTGCGAGATGGGGGTAAAAGGGGCGAGAGGGGGGGGGGGGCTGGGGGGCGAGAGAGGGGGGGGGGCTGGCGGCGAGAGGGGGGGGGGAGAGAGAGGGGGGGGGCGGAGAGAGGGGGGGGGGGGCTGGAAGACGACGAGAGGGAGGGGGGGGGCGAGAGAGGGGGGGGGGGGGGCTGGAGGACGAGAGAGGGGGGGGGGGGCGAGACGAGGGGGGGGGGCTGGGGGGACGATCGAGAGGGGGGGGGGGGGCGATGTTTTTTCTGAAATGATTCAAAGTCTCTCCGCACACACAAATGAGAAACTGGCCTTAGAGACACGAATGCTCGCACACAAACAAAGGCACAGAGCCTCCCCCACTCCACCCCACGTATAGCCTCGGCAGACTGTTGGGGCAAGTGCTGTCAGCGAGTAGCACTTGCAAGTGCTGGCTGCTGCGGATGGGTGTTCAGCACCCACGCCCGGCCGCCTTTGTCTCCCCTGTGGACATCTGGCCACCCGCGAAAGGAGAGCTACGTAACGCATGGGGGATTCCTCCAGGTGAAATAAAGATTCTGATTTTGACTCGTTTGAGGCTGAGTCGACCTAGGGGAGGCCCATGTATCTCTTTCAGATGAATCGTCACTGGTGGTGGCCGTGAGCGGGAATCGAACTCGGGTGGCCAGGTTCGTAGCGCAGCGCGCTAACCACTACACACACACAATCTTACACACACCACGTACACACACACAATCTTACACACACACACACCACGTACACACACACACCACGTACACACACACCACGTACACACACAATCTTACACACACACACCACGTACACACACACCACGTACACACTCACACACACACCACGTACACACGTACACACACACCACGTACACACACAATCTTACACACACACACCACCGTACACAACACACCACGTACACACTGACACAACAGTCTACACACACACAGACTCTACACACACCACGTTACACACACACACCACGTACACACACACACTTACACACACACACCAAGTAAACACACACACACACCACGTACACCACACACACACCACGTACACACACACCACGTACACACTAACACACACAGACACTGACACACACACACCACGTACATACTGACACACAGACTCTACACACACACACCACGTACACACTTACACACACTCACACACACCACGTACACACACAACACAGACACAACACACACACACTACGTACACACTTACCACACCTGACACTTACACACTGACACACACACACACCACGTACACACGTACACACTTACACACTGACACTCACACACCACGCACACACACACAGACACGACACACACACACCACGTACACACACTGACACTTACACACACACACCACATACACAGACACGACACACACACACACACTTACACACACACAACCACATACACAGACACGACACACGCACACCACGTACACACACACTGACACACACACACACACACCACGTACACACTCACAACTGACACACACACACACTGACACACACACACACACTGACACAACACACACTGACACACACACACACTGACACACACACACTGACACACACTCACACACTGACACACTCACACACACTGACACACACACTGACACACACACACTGACACACACACACTGACACACACACACTGACACACACACACTGACACACACACACTGACACACTCACACACATCCGCACTTCCCGGATCGCGTGATGGGCCCCGCTAGCCCCCACCCCGCCCCGGAGCTCCGGGACGCCCAATTAGAGACCGCGGGCAATTAGAGACCCGGCAATTAGCGCAGAGAACAAAGCCCACAGCCCCCCCAGCCCCCCCCCAGCCCCCCAGCCCCCCCCCAAACCACCCAGCCCCCCCCCCCACAGGCCACCCAGCCCCCCCCCCAGACCCCCCCCCCCCAGGCCCTGCAGAGGGCCTCAGGAATCCGCACACAGAAGTACCTGTGAGCACTCACAAGGTAGTTGACCTGTGAGTGGTGGATGGGTGGTCAGGAACGCCACGCCCGACCGCCTTTGTCTCCCCCAATGGCGATGTTTTTCACACCGCTCCAGGTACTCATTTAAGGCTGAGGTCGACCTAGGGGGAGGGGGTTGGGGAAAGGCATCAGGACGGGTTCTGTGTGCGGTGTTTGGTGGCCCTGAGCGGGGATCGAACTCGGGTCGCCGGGTTCGTAGCGCTAAACCACGACGCTACCCGCTCCCCACACTCTCAAAGATGCCCCAACGCTGAAATTGACATCTTGATTACGATCTTGACTACGATCTTGACTACGATCTTGATTACAATCTTAATTACGATCTTGATTACGATCTTGATTACGATCTTGATTACGATATTGACTACGATCTTGATTACGATCTTGAATACGATCTTGATTACGATCTTGATTACGATCTTGATTACGATATTGACTACAATCTTGACTAACGATCTTGATTACGATCTTGATTACGATCTTGACTACGATCTTGACTACGATCTTGAGTACGATCTTGATTACGATCTTGTTTATGATCTTGACTACGATCTTGATTACGATCTTGACTACGATCTTGACTACGATCTTGATTACGATCTTGACTACGATCTTGATTACGATCTTGACTACGATCTTGATTACGATCTTGATTACGATCTTGACTACGATCTTGATTACGATCTTGGACTACGATCTTGATTACGATATTGACTACGATCTTGATTACGATCTTGGTTACGATCTTGATTACGATCTTGATTACGATCTTGATTACGATCTTGACTACGATCTTGATTACGATCTTGACTACGATCTTGATTACGATCTTGACTACGATCTTGATTACGATCTTGAATACGATCTTGATTACGATCTTGATTACGATATTGATTACGATCTTGACTACGATCTTGATTACGATATTGACTACGATCTTGATTACGATCTTGGTCTACGATCTTGACTACGATCTTGATTACGATCTTGACTACGATCTTGATTACGATCTTGAATACGATCTTGATTATGATCTTGATTACGATATTGACTACAATCTTGACTACGATCTTGATTACGATCTTGACTACGATCTTGACTACGATCTTGAGTACGATCTTGATTAACGATCTTGATTATGATCTTGACTACGATCTTGACTACGATCTTGATTACGATCTTGACTACGATCTTGATTACGATCTTGACTACGATCTTGATTACGATCTTGATTACGATCTTGACTACGGGTCTTGATTACGATATTGACTACGATCTTGATTACAATATTGACTACGATCTTGATTACGATCTTGGTTACGATCTTGACTACGATCTTGATTACGATCTTGACTACGATCTTGATTACGATCTTGAATACGATCTTGATTACGATCTTGATTACGATATTGACTACAATCTTGACT
>NC_136332.1:7573002-7669075 GCF_964198595.1 Lampetra fluviatilis | reverse complement strand
CAAACACAGACCCCGCGCGATACGAGAGCAACGCTGAGGAAATGGTAAAAGCAGTCCACTAAATATAATGACATCACCCCCCCCTCTACCCCCCCCACCCCCCTCTTCCCCCCCCCACCCACCTCTCCCCCCCCACACCTCTCCCCCCCCCACCCACCTCTTCCCCCCCCACCCACCTCTTCCCCCCCACCCCCCTCTTCCACCCCCACCCACCTCTTCCCCCCCTCTCCCCCCCCCCACCCACCTCTTCCCCCCCCACCCCACTCTTCCTCCCCCACCCACCTATTCCCCCCCATCCCCCTCTTCCACCCCCACCCACCTCTTCCCCCCCTCTTCCCCCCCCACCCACCTCTCCCCCCCCACCCACCTCTTCCCCCCCCCACCCCCCTCTTCCACCCCCACCCACCTCTTCCCCCCTCTTCCCCCCCTCTCCCCCCCCCCACCCACTCTCCCCCCCACCCACCTCTTCCCCCCCCACCCCCCTCTTCCCCCCCCACCCACCTCTTCCCCCCCACCCCCCTCTTCCCCCCCCCACCCACCTCTCCCCCCCCACACCTCTCCCCCCCCACCCACCTCTTCCCCCCCCACCCACCTCTTCCCCCCCACCCCCCTCTTCCACCCCCACCCACCTCTTCCCCCCCTCTCCCCCCCCCACCCACCTCTCCCCCCCCACCCACCTCTTCCCCCCCCCACCCCCCTCTTCCCCCCCCCACCCCCTCTTCCCCCCCCACCCACCTCTTCCCCCCCACCCCCCTCTTCCACCCCCACCCACCTTTTCCCCCCTCTTCCCCCCCTCCCCCCCCACCCACCTCTTCCCCCCCCACCCCCTCTTCCACCCCCCACCCCCCTCTTCCACCCCCCACCCACCTCTCCCCCCACCCCACCTCTCCCCCCCCCACCCACCTCTTCCCCCCCCCACCCACCTCTTCCCCCCCACCCCCCTCTTCCACCCCCCACCCACCTCTTCCCCCCCCCACCCACCTCTCCCCCCCCCCCCACCTCTTCCCCCCCACCCCCCTCTTCCACCCCCCACCCACCTCTTCCCCCCCCACCCACCTCCTTCCACCCCCCCACCCACCTCTTCCACCCCCCCACCCACCTCTCCCCCCCCCCACCCACCTCTTCCCCCCCACCCCCCTCTTCCACCCCCACCCACCTCTTCCCCCCCTCTCCCCCCCCCACCCACCTCTCCCCCCCCACCCACCTCTTCCCCCCCCCACCCCCCTCTTCCCCCCCCACCCACCTCTTCCCCCCACCCCCCTCTTCCACCCCCACCCACCTCTTCCCCCCTCTTCCCCCCCTCCCCCCCCCACCCACCTCTTCCCCCCCCACCCCCCTCTTCCACCCCCACCCCCCTCTTCCACCCCCCACCCACCTCTCCCCCCCACCCACCTCTCCCCCCCCCCACCCACCTCTTCCCCCCCCCACCCACCTCTTCCCCCCCACCCCCCTCTTCCACCCCCCACCCACCTCTTCCCCCCCCCACCCACCTCTCCCCCCCCCACCCACCTTCTTCCCCCCCACCCCCCTCTTCACCCCCCACCCACCTCTTCCCCCCCCCACCCACCTCTTCCCCCCCCCACCCACCTCTTCCACCCCCCCACCACCTCTTCCACCCCCCCACCCACCTCTTCCCCCCCACCCCCCTCTTCCACCCCCCACCCACCTCTTCCCCCCCCCACCCACCTCTTCCCCCCCCCCACCCACCTCTTCCCCCCCACCCCCCTCTTCCACCCCCCACCCACCTCTTCCCCCCCCACCCCCCTCTTCCCCCCCCCACCCCCCTCTCCCCCCCCCTCTCCCCCCACGTGGACCCCACCACTCCCACGGATCCCCTCGCTCGAGGCTGGCGAGCTGCACGTGCGTCAAGGCGGAGCGCCACGAGGGGCATCAGAATTGCAGATGCGAGTGTTTGCAGTGTTTGGAGTGTTTGGAGTGTTTGGAGTGTTTGCAGTGTTTGGAGTGTTTGGAGTGTTTGGAGTGTTTGCAGTGTTTGGAGTGTTTGGAGTGTTTGGAGTGTTTGCAGTGTTTGCAGTGTTTGGAGTGTTTGGAGTGTTTGGAGTGTTTGGAGTGTTTGGAGTGTTTGGAGTGTTTTGGAGTGTTTGGAGTGTTTGCAGTGTTTGGAGTGTTTGCAGTGTTTGGAGTGTTTGGAGTGTTTGGAGTGTTTGCAGTGTTTGCAGTGTTTGCAGTGTTTGGAGTGTTTGGAGTGTTTGGAGTGTTTGGAGTGTTTGCAGTGTTTGGAGTGTTTGGAGTGTTTGCAGTGTTTGCAGTGTTTGGAGTGTTTGCAGTGTTTGGAGTGTTTGGAGTGTTTGGAGTGTTTGCAGTGTTTGCAGTGTTTGGAGTGTTTGCAGTGTTTGCAGTGTTTGGAGTGTTTGGAGTGTTTGGAGTGTTTGGAGTGTTTGCAGTGTTTGGAGTGTTTGGAGTGTTTGCAGTGTTTGGAGTGTTTGGAGTGTTTGCAGTGTTTGCAGTGTTTGGAGTGTTTGCAGTGTTTGGAGTGTTTGGAGTGTTTGGAGTGTTTGGAGTGTTTGCAGTGTTTGGAGTGTTTGGAGTGTTTGGAGTGTTTGCAGTGTTTGGAGTGTTTGGAGTGTTTGCAGTGTTTGCAGTGTTTGGAGTGTTTGGAGTGTTTGGAGTGTTTGCAGTGTTTGGAGTGTTTGGAGTGTTTGGAGTGTTTGGGGAATTTACATGATGATGATCATAAACGACAATAATGTCATCATTGCTCGCATCTCTCTCTCTCTCTCTCGCTGTGTGGATAGGAGCGGTGGTGCAGCGGTTAGCGCTACGCTGCTGCGTTACGCTACACGGCCAACACCGGCGACGATTATCTGAACCGGTCCTGGGCCTCCCCTAGGTCGACTCAGCCTCAAATGAGTACTTGGTGCGGTGTGTAAACATCGACCACTAGGGAGACAAAGGCGGCCGGGCGTGGTGTTGGTCACCCACCCCCTCGTGTGCCGTGCCGGCCTTCATAGGTGCTGGCTAACAGCACTTGCCCCTACAGTCTGTTAAGGCTACACGGGGGATCTTTGTCTTCGTGTGTCTGTGTTGAGGTAATAATATGACCGCGTTTGTGTTGTCGTGGCGAGCGGTGGCGCAGTGGTAGTGCTGCGCTCTGATGACGCACAGACACACACACGTGTTCACCACGACACACACACCACGTGTTCATCACGACACACACACACGTGTTCACCACGATACACACACCACGTGTTCACCACGACACATTCACCACGTGTTCATCACCACACACACCACGGGTTCATCACGACACACACACGTGTTCATCACGACACACACACACACACGTGTTCATCACGACACACATACCACGTGTTCATCACGACGCACGTGGGGAGTTCACACTTTGTGTTGTGTCTGTGCGTAGCGAGGGGGTTGCGAGGTGGGAGGGGAGGGAGGGGAGGGGAGGGAGGGGAGGGGGGGAGGGGAGGGAGGGGAGGGGGGAGGGGAGGGAGGGGAGGGGGGAGGGGAGGGAGGGGAGGGGGGAGGTGAGCCCCGTAATTATCGCACGCGCCGTTCAATCGCCCGACGACGCCGCTAATTACGTCGAGGCCACGGGGTCGGGGTAAGCGATGACGCGTTAATGAGCGCGCGAGCAGGAGGAGGAGAGAGGGGGGGGGGGCAGGTGGGAGAGGGGGGAGAAGGAGGGGGGATGAGGAGGGGAGGGGGGAGGAGGAGAGGGGCGAGGAGGATGATGGAGAGGGGAGGGGCGCGGGAGGGAGGTGGGGTGGTGACGTGGACAGCTAATTGCTAATGAACGAGAGAGCGCCCCCCGGTTCATCTCGCTAATTAACGCGCCCCCCGTCTCTCTCCGTCGCCTTGGCGCGTGCGTCATCGGATCGTTAAGCGCGTGCGCGCGTGTGCGCGCGTGTGGCTTCAAAACAATGTAGAATAGGCGACGTTTCGGGCAATGGCGCTTCTTCGCAGCACGTAAAGAAACCGAAGGATCGTCAACTAACTTGCTTCATTCACTTGCGGCGTCGCCTCATCCACCTTACTGACTCATGCAGAGATACAGACTCACGCAGACACATAGACTCACACAGAGACCCATAGACTCACACAGAGACCCATAGACTCACACAGAGACCCATAGACTCACATAGAGACCCATAGACTCACACAGAGACCCATAGACTAGCACAGAGACCATAAACTCGCATAGAGACACACAGACTCACACAGAGACACAGACTCACACAGAGACACATAGACTCACACAGAGACACTCACACAGAGACACAGACTCACACAGAGACACACAGACTCACGCAGAGACACAGACTCACGCAGAGAACACACAGACTGCACGCCAGAGAGGGCACCCCACTCGGGAATCGAACCCAGGTCCCTCATTGTGCTGGGCCACCCTGACCCAGTGTCACCACCGCGTCAAATCGTCGTCTTCTTCATCTTCTGTGATCTCTCGTAGTCGAGGAGTGATTTCCCTCCGGGCCTCGCCACTTGTCCGTGTTGTGAGATCGACCTGGCTGGCCATGGGTCCGGGACTCATGCAGAGCAGCTATGGCTGCAGTGTTTTGGTAGTACATGTTGTCACATGTTGTTTGTCGTTTATTGTGAAAACTCCGTCACAGTTCCTATTATCACTGTTACATTGATGTCATTGCTTTATTTTGGTGATTTCGAAAAGTTTACTGGTTGTCTTGTGGTTGTTGTTGTTGTTTGACTTGCATCCCACTGGGATTTTTGCACACAGCGTTGGTGTACGGTGATTTTTCTGCAATATTTTGCTGTCTTTTCTTGGATTTCTGTTTGCACTTAAGTCACATATTCACTTTAAGATGTTTCTTGTTCATATTTTTGTTTTTTGTTTGTTGCGGTTGCACCCGATTCAAGAGCCGAATGGCTCACAGGGCTATACCTAATACATGAACTTGAAAACTTGAAACTTGATGGCTGAACAGGCCACTCCGTGACCTGGAGCTCACTCGTCGTTGTCTCCGTCTCGTGTGTGTGTTCCAACTCCCTCTCTACCAATTACACGTTCCACATTTGATGAGTCGACCTAGAGGAGGCCCAGTACCGGTTCAGATTAATCGTCACTGGCGTTGGCTGTGAGCGGAATCAAACCTGGGTCCGCTAACCGCTACACCCCCCACCACTGCGTCACCAACCCACCCACCCACCCACAGGACGAGAGCTTGACAGAGAGACACAGGCAAGGGCGATCACAAACACTCAAGTCAGAGTCTTTATTTGACCTCCGTTGTAACAACAACAAAAACCAAAACCACACGAACTCCCGTGACCCCCCCCACCCCCCCACGGCAGGGGGCCTCATCGTCACCCACCCAGAGTCCACGAGCTCAACTACGGTGGGGTTGCCGTTGGTCGGTACCACAAGCGGTGACAAATGTTGCCAGTGTAGTGTAATAGCGCCGACTGGTGGACAGCAGCGGCAACTGCGGTGGACAGACAGCGCACACGCCGGTGAGGGCGTGAGCACGGTGTGTGGGCAGGGCGGAGGAACTAGGGCAAGGGTCATGGAGGACCCCATCTGGAAGGCCCTGGAACCTGCTAGCGGGTTCGAGAAGGGAGGCGCGGTCAGGGCAGAGCCAGGCCGCGCTGGGAGCATAAAAGGAGCCGAGAGCGGGAACTCAAGGCTGCCGGTTCTGGGAGTGAACTCGTCTTGTTGCTGTCGTCGCTAAATGTCTCCGCTAGATATTGCGCTACGAAGGAGAGTAGTTGGCTATCTCAGTCAGCGCCGTAAGTGTTAGATGGCCAGTGTTATGTACGGGCTAGGCTGAGCTACAATTGGGAGTGTGCGGACGAGACCGTGGAAGTTGTTAATAAAGAAAGTGCCTCCTAAAAACTGTCTCCGAATCGTTGACACTACACCAGCAATCACCCTCCCTCTCCCCCTCGCCCACCACCACCGCCGCAAGTTATGGCAGCAGAGACGGGTACCTGGGTTCGAACCATGCCGTCTTTCAGCCGCCTGTGGTTAAACGGGGCCAACTCAAGCGGCAAATGAGTCAATTGATTTGCCTGCCTGACTGCCTGCCTTAAATGAGTCGCATTGAGTCATTGGTGTTCACCTTCCAGTTACTGTCCTGCAAGAGCCAGTGGTTGAGATGACACACTCCTAACGGAGAGTCTGATGGACTCCCAACCTGACTGGTGCTCACTTTATCGACCCAAGAAGGGAAGGATGATGGGCCGAATGATCCTCCACCATTCCCCCCTCCCCCCTCCCCACAATGGACGTTTCGCCCAAGTGATATTCACCATCAACCCCAACACTTCTCAGAACTACCATGGCGATCTGACAAAATTCTGCCAGAATATCATTGGGGACATTGGTCACCCACGGTGGTACCGATAGGATGGACAACTTAAGAACGCAACGACCCGAACGCCCAGCAGATGCGACGATTGCCACCTCCGGCTCCACCGCCAACAACGACAACGGCCGCTCCCACCGTGATAACGCCATGACGCTTGTGCGAGGCTAGGTGCACTTTACCTCCTCCACCCTGGTGTTGCAGAATACCCGTACCCCTCACGCGCGCGCGCAGCATATGCACAAAGCGCAAGCGATGGCAATCAATGTAGTCATTGCGCGTACCAGTGGAGCAGATAAGTGCACTTAAATCGTGATACATGCATGAAACTTGCTCGAGATATTCACAATTTTTCCCAAGGCCACCATTTTGATTGGCTGCCATCTTTGATTGTGGCGGCCATTTTATTTTTATTTCGGCAGCCATTTTTTTTGGGGGGGGGGGCATCTTTGATTGTGGTGGCCATTTTTCTCGGTGGCCATTTTTTTTTTATTTTGGTGGCCATCTTCGATGATCTTATTAAAATGACCCTGGGAGACAACAAGTGCCAAAAGTGGAGCTCGCATGGAACGATTCTCCGCGTTATCCGCTCCACAAGTGCACACACACCCGTGCGCACGACGCACCGTCGCACATACAAACAGCAGTGGCACACACGATGTGGGTACAAGTGGAGAACGCACGATGTACACCTCGGAATGCGCTGGAACCAGAAGTCTCACTCCATCTCCGCAATAACAAAGATCCCCCGTATAGCCTTAACAGACGTTGGGGCAAGTGCTGTTAGCGAGCACCCATGAAGGCACACAAGGGGGTGGGTGCCCAACATAACGACCGTCCGCCTTTGTCTCCTGAGTTACGATGTTTACAACACATCGCACCAAATACTAATTTGAGGCTGAGTCGACCTAGGGGAAGCCCAGGACCGGCTCGGATAATCGTCGCCGGGTTCGTAGCGCAGCGCGCTAACTGCTGCGCCACCGCTCCCTACACTGTCGCGAACCAAAATCACGCACGGCGCCAGCGGGCAGCGCGTTCGCCACGTATTGCAGAGGTGCGCAGTTGGAATCCAGCCTGCCACCCTGGTTAATACTGCGGCGGTGGGTTGATTCACCACGTTAATACTCCTGCACGCCGTCCTCTTCGCTCACGGCAATCTGAAAGATTACACGGCAAGTCACTTTAACAATTGTTCAACTTGTAACGCCACCGGCACTACCGCCGCTGCACAGCGCTCGCTTGCTCTCGTACAGAGAGAGCGGGGGGAGGGGGTGGGGGGACGACTCGAAGGTGTGAGAAGGAACCACGGGATCCGGCAGCAGCCACGAGGTGACCCACTGGCGCTGCCAACAATTGCCCAAGTTCTGCGGTCCTCTAGAGACGAACACTGGGATTACACATCGCCATAACAAATCGTCAACCCCCCCCCCATCCCCTCGCTTACCGGCAGGTCAAGGACCAGACTTGCCGGCCAGGCGGCTGAGCCAACTTGTACCTTGCTGCGAAGGAACAGCGCCACGTGATGCCCCCCCCCCCCGCCACCGCCTACACGGCCAAACGGAGGGGGGGCGGCCCAAGTGAAGACACACAATCATTGTCACCGCGACGTCGCCGTCGCCGTCATCATCGTCGTTCTGCCCGAGAGGGGGCAGAGAGTCTGCAAGTGCTTCACTCCTCTCTTGACGGACGGCCCCGAGGGCTGCCGTGTGCCACGACAGGCCTCGGGGGTTAGGGGAGGTTAGGCCGCCCACCTCGCGAGAAGAGCGGCACGGGGGGCCCACAGGTTCAGGCATCTTGTCTCCGAGGCGTCTCCGAGGCGTACTCTGCCCAACGACAGGTCCATGGCTCCAAGCTCCCTCCCTCCACACTCACGGCGGGTCTAATCGGAATCCAGACTCTTTCATTTGGACTGCAGGAGGCATCCGATGAGGCCCTTATTCACAGAGGTCCAGTAGGAGCATGGGGTCGGCAAGTCATCAACGCCCTCTTCGTCATCCCCTGCGCAGGCTCTCCCTGCCTTTGTGGAAGTGGTCAGCCGCATCACCGCCCTCTCTCGGTCTCTCTGCATCTTTTCCCCAACGCCCGCTCCCCCCACTGCCTCCCCCACCCCGTGAGCCTTCCACAGCTTTCCTCGTCAAGATTTCACCCCTGATAATAATCCGCCCCTCCAATATACACCTGTCTCCCTCTTTCTGGATCCGTAACGCGCAGCGTCGTCACACACAGCGTCGTCACACACAGCGTCGTCACACATAGCGCGTCACACACTGCATCACCATACATCGTCACACACAGCGTCGTCACACACAGCACCATCACACACAGCACCGTCACACACTGCATCACCATACAACATCGTCACACACAGCACCATCACACACAGCACCGTCACACACAGCACCGTCACACACTGCATCACCATACAACATCGTCACACACAGCGCCGTCACACACAGCGCCGTCACACACAGCACCGTCACACACTGCATCACCATACAACATCGTCACACACAGCACCATCACACACAGCACCGTCACATACTGCATCACCATACAACATCGTCACACACAGCACCGTCACACACTGCATCACCGTACAACACCGTCACACACATCACCACTCACAGCACCATCACCAGTGCGACCTTCCTTCCACAACCTCGTTCGTCACCACGTCACCTCTGCGCCTGTGCCCAATCCACACTGGCCGCCCCGTCTGGATCGCTCTACCGAGACTCGCCTCCTCCCGAGCTGCGCCCGTACCCCGTCCACCTCAGGGCTTATTCCCAACCTCCCCGCGTAACACTCCCCGCTCGCGGTCACGAGTTTCTGCCGCGTACAACGACGCTCCCCACTCCGAACCGGGCTCTCCGTGGGATCAGGACTCCCGGCGCGCACGCCCACGCTCGCCACGAGTGAACCACAACACCTCGGGGTGCTCATCGCGTCAAGGAGCATGAGGACCACCACCGCTCCAATTCCGCTCATCCTCGCAGCCGTTTGGCTAAGCCGCCGAACAAAGGCGGCGGTCACACCGAATCGTCGCGCGGCGCTTCCAGACGCGCTTCCGCGGCCGTCTGGAACGCTCTTGCCTTCCGATATCAGGAAGCCGTTGGGAGCTGTGCACTTTTAAATCGTCATCATCTAGACTGACGAACTCGTTTCTTTAGAACTGCTGTTCGTGTTTAGTTTGTCGTCCTTTCCCGCACCTCCGATGAGCTCGGCTGTCTACGTACGGTGCGAAAGAAGCTCAACGTACACACACGTACAGGTGCACACACGTACAGGTGCACACACGTACAGGTGCACACACGTACAGGTGCACACACGTACAGGTGCACACACGCTCAGGTATACACATGGACAGGTGCACGCACGTACAGGTACACGCTCAGGTATACACATGGACAGGTGCACGCACGTACAGGTACACACACGTACAAAAAGATCTGCGCAGCTCATTGGATTGCTCCAGGATAAATAAAGATTCTCAACACTCCATCGCCGATGGGCCAGGCTCACTGCAACTACAAAGATCCCCCGTGTAGCCTACGCACGCCGTTTGGGGCAAGTGCTGTTGGCGAGGACATTCGAAGGCCGGAACGGCGCACGAGGGAGTGGTGTGGTTGGACAAACGCACTCCCTCTCGGCCGCCGTTGTCTCCCCCGGCGCCGACGCTTCCACAATGCACCGGGGACTCAATTTAAGGCTGAGTTGACCTCAAGGGACCGGTTCCGATGCTCGCCGCCGATGTCGGCTGCGAGCGGGAATCGAACTCGGGCGGCCAGGTAAAAGTGACGCGGCGTGCTAACCGCCACGCCACCGCTCCCCACGGTTGCTATTAGAAACAAGCACACGCAGAGGCACACGCAGAGGCACACGCACACAGACAGTGGCACACATTGGGCAGCAACCACTGACAAATCACGTCATGTACATTTGGCACGTCGCATATAACACTACACAAAGACAAAGGTCCCCACGCCTTAACAGACTGTTGGGGCAAGTGCTGTTGGCGAGCAGCACCTGTGTAGGCCAGCACGCCACACACGGGGGTGGGTGGCCAGCACCACGCCCGGCCGCCTTTGTCTCCCCGGTGGCGATGTTTTTACACATCGCACCAGGTACTCATTTGAGGCTGAGTCGACCTAGGGGAGGCCCGGGACCGGTTCAGACATTCGCCACCGTTATTGGTCGCGAGCGGGGCTCGAACTCGGGCCGCGCCACCGCTCCCCGCACCGCACAATGAGGGGGTGACACACACGGGGTGACGCACACGGGGTGACGCACGCACGCACGCGCATTTCAAATGAAATCACAACTTTACCTGAACGGAGTTTGGGCACAATGAAAGTTCGTCGTGGACGCGGCGAGATTGCATTCGTCCGCCCGACATCGCGGGCCAATGGTGGCGCGTGCCCCACCGCTCCACCGTGCCAGCGCCGCATCCCTCCCACAGCGCCAAGCACGGCTCACAATGAGGGTTGCCCACCCATCCTGGGTTTTCCCTGGACTCCCCCCCCCCCTCTTGCATCGTTGTAGGGTCTGCCGGATGGGGGATAGGAGCGGCGGTGGCGGTGGCAGCGATGGCATCGGTGGCTTCGGCCAAGACGGCAACATCGCCATCGTCGTCGTCATCTCCGTCACACCTCGCCGGGCGAAGTGGCCTGCTGCCCGCCCCACCGAACAAAGACTGGCCGTCTGGAATGATCTTTCCCTCCGATATTAGGAAGCTACTGGAGCTGTGTGAAATCACGTGGACTGACAACTCATTTCTTTAGAGCTGCTCTTCGCGTTTAGTCTGCAGCCCTTCTTCCCGCACCTCCGATTAGCGCGGTTAGGCTACGTACGGTGCGAAAGGCGTTCAACATGGGTGCGTACCCACACAGCCAGCACGCCCACGGTCCGTCATCGGACTTTCGGGTGAGGCTACGTACGCAACGGCCTGGCCGCGGCGCGTCGTGCAGAACCCTCCACCACCCGGCGGTGACGACGACGACGATGACGATGAGGCCGAAGTGAATGAAGCTGTCGCACGGAGCGCCAGCGCTGCACCAGCACCGCCGCCGCGCCGGCCGCGATCATTTCAGAGAGCGACACGCGCAACGACTACCGCATACAAACCTGTGAGCGGCCGGGCCCAGAACGTCCCGGAAGCCACTCTAATTAAAAAATATATATATTCTTTATTTGATCAGGTAAGGCCCCACCCACTGAGCTATGTGGCTCTTCATTGTTCAGAAGCGACACTAATGGCAGCTCAGCGGAGTGGCTTATCGTCGTCGTCGTCGTGTGGAAATTTACAGCGGCAGCCAGAAAACTCGCGAGGGCGTGCGTCACTCGCAGTCGCGGACTCCGCGAGAGTTGGGCGGCAATAATAACGATAATAACACCGGAGATAGAGGTCGAGGGAGACTGGGCAGTACCCCAGCATCGTTTCAAAGCGAGCGCGACTCAAGCGAGCTGATGAGGACCCCGTGTGCCGAAGCCGGTCCGGAGGTTTGCTTGCCGTGAAACGATGCTGCTGCTATATTCTTAGGTTTTTTCGGTAAAGTCACGTAGGTAAAAAATTTAAATTAATACAAGTAAAATAAAAATTAAATAAAAATTAAATAAAAATATACAAGGACTGTTTTCTTGGAATTTCTCTTACTTGATACAGCGAGCGTGCTGTGACGGTTCCACCTGAAGACGGAAGCTTGTGTTGCCTCCGAAACGTCGTGATTTTTATTTTATTTTACTTTTATTAATTTTAATTTTAATTTTTTACCTACGTGACTTTACAGAAAAACCTAAGAATATGAATCCTTGCAGTCACGAAAGCTTCAAATCTAGATGCTGCTACTGCTGCTGCAATACCCAGAAGGCAGCGGCGTGTGGCAGAGGGGGGTCGGGTACGAAATACTGTTGATGTTTCCGTGTGGAGAAAGGGATACGTTACGAAGCCCCCCCCTCCACCTTTGTCTTCCTCCCATGATGTCTCCTGCCCGTTAACCCTTCTCCCGTTGGTGAGGGCGGTGTCCCGTTCACCGCACGAGCAGCTCGGCGTAGCAGGAGCGCCGTGGTTTTTCAAGGCACTCAACTCACCGCAGAGAACCGTCGCGCTCTACGGCAGCTGCCACCCGTGCCACACGCCAACCCGCCGCACGGCCTTGTGGGAGCCTCGGTACCGACAAAGTTACTTGATTTTTTCTTCCGATTCCATTCTGACGATGTACACGTACGTCACCGCAACGGGAAAGGGTTCGTGACAACTCACGGGCGACAAACCTCCGCGGAGAGCGAATCGACCGCGTGAGCGCGCGCTCCAAAACTCCGGCGAACGCCGCCATCCTTCGCCGGTCGGCGCCGGGCAACGTCGCCGGCGCGTCGCCGGCTCGGCACGCCGTACACAAAGTGCAAAGTGCAACAACAACAAACCCCAACGGGCGGACACCCCGCTCGGCCGAACGCCATCCTGACGCGGGCGCTTTGCCCACATCCGAGTGAGCGGTCGAGGACGCGTCTGGCCCCACGCCCCCTTCGCAGCAGATCCCTGGCTCTGCCCCCACCAACGCCCACCCACCCACCCCCGACCCTCCCCCGTCCAGGACGACCACGACCGATCGTCGTGGTTGTGCCGACGCGTCGTCACCTTCGTGCCCGCCGGGCCTGAGGGGTCCGGAGCCTGCGCCTCCGCTGCAAGCGAGCGACCGATCGCTCGCGCCTCAATTTGGTTAAACTCTGTGGGGCAGCCGACCCAGAGGGCAGCCGACCCAGAGGGCAGCCGACCCAGAGGGCAGCCGACCCAGAGGGCAGCCGACCCAGAGGGCAGCCGACCCAGAGGGCAGCCGCTCGTGTCCCAAGTGGAAGTGTCCATTGACAAGTGCCTCGCCCACTCCGTCGCTCCCGCACGGCAATATTTGGTCAAATAAAAAAACCCGGACGAAAGGAACGAGAATCTGTCGGATCGACGGAACGCGACACGTGGCGGACCGCGAGCCACACCGCCGCGTGCTGCTGCTGCTGCGACGTCCGACGTTTCGCCCCTCGCGCCAGGAAGCGTCGGTGCTTCCTCGGGTTTCCCGAAGAAGCTCGCTCCCAGTGCGGCTCGGCGGGAGAGCTCGCAGCCGAACAGCCTCGCCACGGTGCCGCCGACGGCGCCAATAAATAATCAGCTGCGTCCCCAGCTGCTGCCACCGGTGCCGCTGGCGATCACCAAAAACACCGCGCTCACGTAGACGCACGTCCACCCTATGCACACTTCGAGCGAGCGCCGTTCCTGCGTACGGCTCGTACGGCCCCGGGCAGCGCGGCCCGCCTACCACGCGCTCCTCTTGACGCTCTGCGTCGCGATGGCGACGGCGCCGGGCCGCGCCAGTCCGCCGATCCCCCCCGCGACCTCCTCCGCGCCGATCCGGCCGCGCGGCCCCCCGAACGGCGCCGGCGGCAGCACGGCACCGCCGGCGCCGCCCGGCAACGCCCCGGGAAGCCGCGTGCGCCGCTGCCCGAGCGCCGGCACCTCCTTGCCGAAGGGCGGCCGTGGCGGCGCGCGGTACCCGGAGACGGCCCTCGCGGTCGGGGCGGCCTCGGCGCCGTCTTGTTCCGCCTCTGACCGCGGCGCCCGCGGCAACTCCGGACGCCCGCTCCTCCGCCGCGCGCCGTCGGCGGCGCCGGGTGGGGGTTTGGCGGCGGGCGCCGTTTCCCGCGCGGCTTCCTCGCCGGTCTCCCCGCTCGCCGCTCGGCCCTCGGCCGCCCCCCTCGGCTCGGGCGGCGGCGGCGCCGGCGGCGGCTCGGGGCCGGCGCCGAGCCGGAGCCGCGCGTCCTCGAGCGCCAGCTCCAGGCGGAGCACGTCGTCGGTGAGCTCGCACACGCGCTCAAACAGCGCCAGCAGGCGCTCCGCCGCGGGCCCCGCCGCCGCGTAGCACCGCTCCAGCTCCTCCCGCGCCGGCGGCG
Organism: Lampetra fluviatilis; assembly: GCF_964198595.1. Lineage (NCBI taxonomy): Eukaryota > Metazoa > Chordata > Hyperoartia > Petromyzontiformes > Petromyzontidae > Lampetra > Lampetra fluviatilis. The sequence goes on along the minus strand of NC_136332.1, from coordinate 7,654,814 downwards.
ACGGCGACGCCGGCTGCTCCGCGCCGACCCGCGACGTCGACGCCGACGTCGCGAGCAGCGACGAGGTGGACGACGCCGACGACGACACGGAGGAGGAGGTGGGCGGGCGGGGGGGCGGAGACGGCGCGTCGCGGGAGGATCGCGACGGCAGCGACTCCATGCCCTCGAACTTCACCTTGTGGCGGAACTGCGTGGGCACGGGGGGGGGCGAGGGGGGACCGGGGGATCAGAGGACGGGGGAGTAAGGGCACGCGCCCGGCGGCCACGCGGTCCGGGTCGCACGGCAACCGACGGGCTCCACGGGAGGGGCTCCGAGAGTCAGAGCGCCGAGCCGACCCGATTCACCGGGGCCGCAGCTGGGCCCGAGCCTCGAACCCCGACCCTCCGCGCTGGCGCTCGGCTCACGTCGCCTCCCGATCTGCCAGGCTGCCTCACGCTGACCGGGCACTGCGAGATGTTAACTACGTCGCCTGGTGCACAGGAGGTCATTGGTACAATCTCGACCCTGACGCCTGCTGCTGCTGCTGTACATTTGGGGTTTGTGTGTCTCTCTCTCTCTCGCGTGGATTTTTCTCCGGGTCCTCCGGTTTTTCCCTCCACATTTAGAGAATCAACATCACCACGCGTTTAGAGTATTAGGCTGCTATAAATTTCGACATGATAATGATGATGATAAGCCACTTCGTTAAGCTATCATTTGTGAAGGCTAGGTCACTTACATAAAAAAAAAAAATCTACATAGCTCAGTGGGGCCTTACCGAATATAAATAAAAAACACTTCAATAGTTTTTGTTTCAGACCGCCACGCCGACCGGACCGGATCCAGCGGCGAGCTCGGCCCGGGCGCCCGTTACCTCCTTGGCCTTGCTCAGGCCCAGCACGAGGCGGACGCGCTTGAGCAGGAACTCGGCCATCTCGTAATCCTGCGGCGCCACCGCGGGCCGCCGAGCCTCGGCGCGCTCCCGCCGGTGCGCTGCCGCCAGCGCCGCGGCAAACCCGCGCGCCAGCGCCGCTCCCGCGCCCAGCGCCAGCAGCAGCAGGAAGGCTGCCGCCGCCCACGGCCACGCGGCCTCCGGCCGGGAGGACCACGGCCGGGCAGACGGCGGCGATAACGCCGACCACCACGACCACCGGGACGGCGCCGGCGGCGGCGGCGTGGAGGGCGGCGGCGACGGTGGCGACGGCGCCGCCAGCAGTAGCCGGCGCCCCGAGCGAAGCGCCGAGACGAGCGAGCCCAGCGCAAGGCCGAAGCGACGGAAGCAGCTGACGCGCTGCGAGAAAATCTGCCGGCGCAGAGGAGAGGGAGCGGGTGAGCTTCCTCGGCCGGCACGAGCGTGTCTTGGTGTCTTTGTCTGTGTGTCAGTGTGTGTCTTTGTCTGTGAGTGTCTGCGTGTCTTTGTCTGTGTGTGGGCGTGTGTCTTTGTCTGTGAGTGTCTGTGTGTCTTTGTCTGTGAGTGAGTGTGTGTCTTTGTCTGCGTGTGTATCTTGTCTTTGTGTGTCTTTGTCTGTGTGCGAGTGTCTGTGTGGTGTTTGTCTTTGTGTTTCTTTGTCTGTCTGTATCTTTGTCTTTGTGTGTTTTTGTCTCCGTGTGTGTCTTCGTTTTTTCACGTGTAGGGAACGGTATCGGGGGCGGTATTGTAGCAGCGGTTAGCGCGCTGCACAACGAACCGGGAGACCCGAGTTCGATTCCCGCTCACGGCCAACACCGCTGATGATTCTTCTGAACCGGTGCTGAGCCGCCCCCAGGTCAGTATGTGCGTTCACTTGTGTATTGCCCGACACGTTTATTGACAGCAGGTGAATTATTCAGCGTGTGTTTGTTGACCCGCCGGTTAATTGGCAGCTGAATAGAGAGCGGTGTGTTGAGTAGGAGTGGGTGTTGTTGTGTGTGGCTGTGTGTGTGGCTGTGTGTGTGGCTGTGTGTGTGGCTGTGTGTGTGGCTGTGTGTGTGGCTGTGTGTGTGGCTGTGTGTGTGGCTGTGTGTGTGGCTGTGTGTGTGGCTGTGTGTGTGGCTGTGTGTGTGGCTGTGTGTGTGGCTGTGTGTGTGGCTGTGTGTGTGGCTGTGTGTGTGGCTGTGTGTGTGGCTGTGTGTGTGGCTGTGTGTGTGGCTGTGTGTGTGGAGGACAGAGGAGCGACGCTCACAACGAAGAGCGGAGCGAAAGGGCAGCTAAAACGCAGCGAGTTGGCACACCAGGGGGCACACGCGTGCGTGTGCATGCTGCAGTCTGTACGTGTGCGTGTGCGTACTGCAACGCGGCATTCTGTACGTGTGCGTGTGTGCGTGCTGCAACGTGGCAGTCCGTACGTGTGCGTGTGTGCATGCTGCAACGTGGCAGTGTGTATGTGTGCGGGAGCCGGTGCCAAATGGCCCCTCCCCTCCCGCGCCCTCTCACCAGCAAGCCCAGCTGCGTGAAGGCCAGCAGCGCCGTCAGGAAGAGCGCCAGCGTCCGCCACAGCCGCGGCCACGCTCGCTCGAACGTCTTGCCCAGCAGGGCCCACGCGCGGACAAACCGCACCTGCCGTGCCGCCTGCGGGGGGTGGGGGGGGGACGTGAGGCGCCGTCGTCAACTTGATCAATAATAATAACGATGATAATTCATTCGTTCGTTTGTCACGTTACGGTAGAGCTCTCGATAATCCGTGCTGATGATGGGGATGATGGCCGCGGATAATAAAAAATCGCGGATAATCTCTGTGCCAAAAACCACCAATATGGGTACAAATGATATTGAAATTAAGAAAATTGAGCTTCTAAATGAACAAAACTAAAAATTTAGTAATAGGTTTTTACCCTTTCAACTGGTACAAAAACTGACACCTTTATACAAGGCATCATGTTTGTAATAACCACAACACAAGCAGTCAAAATGCAAACAAAAAGAAACAACTCTGATGATGATAATGATATGCACTGTCCTTGAAGTTGATTGGTCCACACCCGAGACAGCTTTCCTTAGAGCCGAGTCTCCAAACATGATGCCTTGTATAAAGGCGTCACTTTTTGTACCAGTTGAAAGGGTAAAAACCTATTACTATATTTTGCCACTGGTAAAGGAGGTCTCATAGTGTAAAAACTAAAAATTGTCGTGCTAATGATCGATCGGCCGATGCGCGTGCGCAGTGATAAAAAACACTTTTCCTGCTCCCATCCAGCAGAAGATGCGGTCCACTAAGTGGATAACAGCAGCAGAGCCACGCCCATCAGCATCAAACAAACTCCGCCCACCGTTGACAAGAAATGCAACTACTGTACTGCAGAGGCGTTCACGTGGATATCGGATTAACCGGAGCAACATATTTGTTCGCTTTAAAGCACGCGGCTTGTAATAAACATTTACGAGAATAACAACGTGTCACTGTTTTGAGATGATTACTTTGGGCTTAAGGGACAAAATCCACGGGTTATATAAATCTACGTCAAAATCTCAGGTGCCGCGCGGTTAATCCGGGCCGTTGAGTGCCAAACGCGTGACCTCTCGCGGCAGCGTTCACATGAACCGACGTCCCCCGGCATCTCCAGCGATTTTCGCGTGGGGGGGGGGGGGCACGGGGAGGGCGGCACTATTCCTTTGAGGGGGGGGGCGCAATCTGCTGCGGGGGGTTTGTGCGTTGAGACGATGTGGGGGGGGGGGGGGTGACGCCCGTCCACAGAGTGACGGCACCACGGCCGTCTCGCCCGGGCTGAGCTCTCGATCGCCAGGAGACCCGTCGCAGATACAGAGAGTCAAATATGAACAGTTTACACGACTCGTTTTTCTCAATCCGCCACATTGGTGAAGTAGCGGATTGTCGACTCGGCCTCAAATGAGTAGCCGGCGCGGTGTGTGTGGTACCGGGAAGTAGCCGGCGCGGTGTGTGTGGTACCGGGAAGACAAAGGCGGCCGGGCGTGGTCCTGGCCACCCGACCCGGCCTGTGCCGTGCCGGCCTTCACAGGTACCGCTAGCTTACGGCACTTGCCCCAACGGTCCGTTGAGGCCGCGCGGGGGATCTTTGTCTTTGCGGGCGCTTACCGTAACGAGCGAGAGGAAGAGCAGCGAGGCGGCGAGCGCCGTCGCGGCCTCGGCCACGAAGACGGCGCTCCGCACGTCCTGGAACTCCGGCGCCGGCGCCCAAGCGAGAAGCTCGCCCAGCGCGAGGCGGTACAGCGTGACGGCCGGCGCGCACACGCACAGCGCCATCGACAGCCAGCGGGCCAGCGCCCAGCCCACGTGCGACGGCGCCGGCGACACGGGCGCCGAGAAGAACGACCAGGACGACGATGATGACGACGACGACGACGACGACGACGTCGACGACGACGGCTGCTGAGTGGGGGCTGCGGATCTGCGGAACCGGCGCCACGACGACCACAGCGCCAGCAGGATGCGCACGGAGCCCAGCGCTAGCAGCATGACCTGCGGACACGGGCCCGAGTGCCGGGTGAGCTCGTGGTTGTGCCGCCGCGTGGCTCGCCGATGCGTTCGCAGGCTGTGTCGCGTGTGTATTTGCCCCAACAGTCTATGATCTTTGTCTTCGACTGAATATTTACCATGTGTGCGTGGGGAGCGGTGGTGTAGCGCGCTACGAACCCGGCAACCCCGGTCCAATTCCCGCTCACGGCCAACACCGGTGACGGATATCTGAACCGGTCCTAGGCCTTCCTTAGGTTGACTCAGCCTCAATTTAGTACCTAGGGAGACAAAGGCGATCGGGCGTGGTGCTGGCTACCCATCCCCTCGTGTGCCGTGCAGGTCTTCATAGGTGCTACTCGCTAACAGCACTCGCTCCAACAGTCTGCAACAGTTCTAGATTTTAAGTTTTCGTGACTGCAAGAATCCAGACTCTTTAGTTTTATTCGGTAAAGTCACGTCGGTAAATAAAATAAAAATGAAAACAACTAAATTAATTCACGACGTTTGTTGCGCCTGAAACGTCGTCATTTAATTTAGTTGTTTTCATTTTTCTTTTATTTTATTTTTTACCTACGTGCCTTTACCGAATAAAACTAAAGAGTTGGCCACAGGCTACGCGGGGGATCTTTGTCTTTGTTTGTGACCACGTGCGCTAACCAAGGCCGCACAATGCCGGGGGTGTGAGGCCACGCCTGGCGGCCGCGCCCCGGCCACCACGGGCCCTCCGACCGGCGCTCTGACCGGCACTCACGGAGAGCGTGAGCACCAGCGCCGAGTCCCGGTGCCGCAGGCCAAGCGGCCGTGCCGCGCGCACGCTCAGCGACGGCACGGCGACGATGCCGGCGCCCGCCACGGGGAACTCGAAGAGGACGGTGACGGCCGCCACGAGCCCCACCGCCCGGCATCGCAGCGCAAACTCCACCAGCACCGCGCGCGTCCTGCGCACACGCACACACGCACACGCGCGTGTGATGGTCACCGGTCCCGGCACCGTGGTGACATCAGCGCTACTTAGTGGCCAGCGGCGGCTGTTGTTGTTGCGGTTGCATGGATGCGTGTGCGGTCGTGCAGCGGTTCGTATAGCGGTTCGTGTAGCGGTTAGCGCCGCTGGGCGACGAACCGGCGATGAATATCTGAACCGGTCCTGGGCCTCCCCTAGATCGACTCAGCCTCGATAGAGTACCTGGTACGGTGTGTAAACCTCGCCACTGGGGAGACAAAGGCGGTGGTGCTGGCCACCCTCCCCCTTGTGTGCCGTTCCGGCCTTCACAGCTCCTCGCTAACAGCACTTGGCCCGACAGCCCCTCAAGGCAACAGGGTGGATCTTTGTCTTTGTGCGACTCACATCCTGTCGATCCAGCCCTGCTGCTGGAGGATGCTCACGGTGCTGCGGCTCTGCCCCAGGTCCCCTGCGAGGTCCTGCACGTAGCCACCCCCCCCGTACCAGCCCAGCTCCCCCCAGTGCCACGCACTGCACACAACACACACAACAACACGGGCACATATGGAAACAACAACAACCGCCATTCGTCACTAAGTGGCGGTGACGTCACCACGACACCTGTGCCAGGCCATGTGCACCTTGAGGCCACGTGAAGTGTCGAACGCCCGCTGGCAGGAGGTCACGGGGCAGACCCAGGTGCCACAGGTCGACTGACTGAGATGACTGGGACGACTGGCTGATGCACCACCTGTGCCCCCTACTGTGCCAACTTGCTGTGCTTTAGGCACCCGGCGCTCCGCTCGTTGTTGTGAGCGTCGCTCCTCCGCCCTCTGTTGTTGTTGGAGGGCGACTGCCTCCAACTGCCCAGTAGCGTCCTTCACGAGCCTCCTCCAAAGAGGCCGATCTTGACACCGCTGGTACCAGTCATCGGCAAGTCCACTCAGCTCCACGTCCTTTTGTACCACATCACTCCATCTCTTCTCTAGCCCGTGCCTGTTTAGCCCCCTCGATCCGACCGAACAAAAGCTGTTTAGGCATGCCGTAGCTGGGCATGTGGGCTACATGACTCAGCCAACGCAGCCTTGCATGTCAGAGGAGCTCACCGATGGATCTTAGGCAGGCCAGTGAAACCTCTGCTGTCAAACCGGAGGTGGTCATAAGCATACTGCCCAGGTATGGAAAACTGTCCACTCTCTCCACAACCGCCCCATCACCAATGGGGAGTTGAGGTGGTGGAATATTTGATGGCAAAAATATCCAGGTACACACACACGCGACACACGCCACACACACACAACACACACACACACATGGCACATACACGCGACACACGCCACACACACACATGGCACATACACGCGACACACACAACACACACACGTGGCACGTACACGCGACACACAACTCAGCACTCCACCATATCCTGCGGCCCACGCCTTGCAGGACCACGCGCCTAGGATCAGAATCGCAATCGTTATTTTCATCCCGAAAAAAATCCGATGAGCTATGAAGCTGTATTTCACAGATGTCAAGTAAGGGCACGAGGTCAGAAAGTTACAACAACAACAACAACTACAATACAAAATACACGATCAACAACTCCTGGCCAGGCCTGGTGGCAGAGGTCGCAAACGGGTTTTGATTCCTTACCCGTACCCGGCCGTACCCGTACCCTACCTGTACCCGGCCGGGTACGGGTACCCGTTCCCTACCCGTACAAACGGCTACTCACCGGTGACTCACGGTCTACCCGTACCCGTACCCGGCCGCACCAGGGTCGCAAACGGCTACCCGTGCCCGACTGGGTACGGGTAGCCGGGTATCGGGTAGGGTACGGGTATCGGGTACCCGGTTGCGACCTCTGCCTGGTGGTGATGGTGGTCACCAAACCAAGCACTATCAGCGCCTCCCCTTCCCCCTGCGTCTATCCCACCTGGGAGGGCCGGCGTGCGTGAAGTTCCAGTTGAGGCTGGAGTTGGGCGTGGGGAGCGTCCACCCAGGACCGAAGCTGCCGGCGACGGCGCCGGCGACGTCATCACCGATGCAGTCGCCCCATTCCTGCGGCAAGTCCGGCGCCAGCCAAGCGACGCACGGAACTACTCGCACGCACACACAGGCAAAGATCCCCCGTGTAGGCTTCAACAGGCTATTGGGGCGAGTGCTGTGAGCGAGTAGCAGCGCCGACGAGGGCCGGCACGGCGCACGAGGGGGTGGGTGGCCAGCACCACGCCCTGGCAGCCTTGCGTCTCCCGAGCGCCGATGTTTGTACACGCTGCACCAGGTACTCAGTTTGAGGCTGAATCGACCTAGGGGAGGCCCAGGACTGGTTCAGATTTTCACCACCGTGAGTGGGAAACGGTCGCGAGTGGGAATCGAACCCGGATTGGCAGGTTTGTAGCGCAACAACAACAACAACAACCGCCATTCGCCACTAAGAGGGTGTGACGTTACCACGGTGCTTGTGCCAGGCTACGTGCACTATGAGGCTGCGTTTTTGAAGGCCCATGCTGCTGGCAAGAGGTCATGGGACAGACCCAGGTGCCATGGGTTGACCGAATGAAACGGCTGGCAGATGCACCACCTGTGGCGCCTAGCGCGCCAACTAGCTGCGTTTTATCCACCCGGCGCTCCGCTCGAGAGGGTCGCACAGGGAGAGAGAGAGCGAGCGAGCGAGACAGGGAGATAGAGGAGACAGAGAGGGGGGCGCTAGCTTCCGCCAAGCGAGTGCGGTGACAGTGGGGGGCGGCCGGGGCGGCCGGAGCAGGCGGGCTGTACCGGTGGCGCTGCGTATCTGGCGCAGGCGTGGCGTGCCCAGCAGCGTGGTCGGCCTCTGTGCGTCCGACACGTTGGGGTAGAGGTGGGGCAGCAGCACGCGGCCCAGCCACAGCCACACCTGCTCCGAGCTGCTCGCACAAAGACAAAGAACCCCCGTAGAGCCTGAGCATGCTGCAGGGGCAAGTGCGGTTGGTGAGTGGCACCTACGAAGGCTGGAACGGCACCACGGGGTGTGGTGGTGCGGCCGGCACCACGTCCAGCAGGCTTCGCCACCCCACACGACACCACCCCACACCACCCCACACCACCCCACACCACCCCACCCAAACCACCACCCCCACACCACCCCACACTACACCACCCCACACCACCCACGCCACCCCACACCACCCCACGCCACCCCACACCACCCCACGCCACCCACACCACCCCACACCACCCCACGCCACCCCACACCACCCCACCCAAACCACCACCCCCACACCACCCCACACGACACCACCCCACACCACCCCACCCAAACCACCACCCCCACACCACCCCACACTACACCACCAACACCACCCCACACCACCCCACACTACACCACCACACGCCACCCACGCCACCCCACCACCCCACCCCACGCCACCCCACCCCACGCCACACCACCCCACGCCAGCCCCAACCCACCTTGCGAGGGCCGAGAGATGCAGGGGCCCGTCTCGCGCCGCCAGCATGGCCTGCCGCGTGCCTGCCGCCAGCAGGCGCGCGTGGCGCTCGCTCGGCGCGTCCCAGTAGGTGAAGAGCAGCACCAGCAGCAGCAGCAGCAGGTGCAGCACGAAGCTCTGCGGCACAACCACGTCCGGTATGCAACTCTCGCGCGCGCTCTCTCTCGGTCCGTCTCTCTCTCGGTCCGTCTCTCTCTCGGTCCGTCTCTCTCTCGGTCCGTCTCCCGCTACAGACGCTAACCGAGTTCACGCCCCTGCCGCTACCGGTCATCGAAGGCAACGCCGGAGAGAATTTCGGCGAGGGAGTCTGAGCCCCCGGGTGGCCAATAGGCGTCATCTGGTCGAACACCATATGAGACAAGGCTCTAAACAAGTATAACCCGTAAAAACAAAGTTTTTCACTATAAATACTTTATATGCGTGGCGGCTAGAGTCCTCTCGTCCTCTGGCTTGAGATGGCTGCCACCTATGGGTCAGATGATTGCCTGCCACCATTAAGCAATTGGTAATTAAATATAAAAAAAAAATTCCTAAAATGTTGAAAATTTAGGAAAAAAAATTTCACGAAAATAAATTGTCACGCACAACGAGTCTGTGTGCAAAATGTCAGCTCGATTGGATCACGGGAAGTGGGTTAAAAAACGACCGAAAGATTTGCACGGTCGTAAGCGCGCAAGCAAGCAAGCAAGTGAACTTAATATAAAGGATTTTAAAAAGCTGTCTTTGGTGTGGACCAATCAATTTCAAGGACAATGCACACATTATCAGTGTGTTTTTGTTTGCATTTTGACTGCAGGTATTGTGGTTACTGTGAACATGATTTCTTGGAGAAAGGTTTCAATTTTGTTGCCAAAAAAAGGGTCAAAAACCTATTATTATATTTTGATACTGGCAAAGGAGGCCTCATAATGGAAAAAAGGATATCGACGTTTCAGGCGATGGCCCTTCTTCAGAGCGATGGTGGTGGCAGTTGTTTTTTTCATTGCTGTGGCCCAGCTGAGTCCACACGGCTGAGCGAGTGCTAGCGGGGGGTGTGGGGGGGAGTGGGGGAGTGGGGGAGTGGGGGTGTGGGGGAGTGGGGGGGAGGGGGGGAGTGGGGGGGAGGGGGAGTGGGGGTAGGAGTGGGGGGGAGTGGGGGGGAGGGGGGGTAGGGGGGGGTAGGGGGGGGTAGGGGGGGGATAGGGGGGGGGGCGCTCTCACGGCGCTGCTCCCCTCTCACCTTCACGAGGGCCTTGAGGTGGCGGAGCTTGCGGGCCTCCTCCTTGGCCTGCAGGAGGCCGTAGCCGCAGGGCGCCCGCACCTTGCCCATGGGGTCGGGCGCCGGCCGCACCAGCGGCTCCTCCACCAGCTCGTCGTCCTCGTCCGGGTCAACGCGGCGCTGCAGCGCGGCGCGGGCCAGCGCCTCCACCAAGATCTGGTCGCGCAAACCGCCACCGTTACCGTTACCGCCACCGTCACCGCCACCGTCACTGCCACCACCACCGTCACCGCCACCGTCACCGCCACCGTCACCGTCACCACCAATGTCATTGCTACCGACGCTGTGATGCCGCCAACTTTCAACCACCACGACCACCGCTACCGCCGGTGGCGCTTCCGCCCGTTGCTGCTGTCACCGCCGTCACCGCAACCGCCGTCGCGAGCGCCGTGAGGCTACCACCAGCTACTGCCACCATCGCCAGTCATCGACTCACTCACCACCATTGCCACCACCACTGCTGCCAACGTCACCACCATCATCACCACCACATTCACTGTCAGTCATCGACTCCTTCACCGCCATCACCACCGTCACCATAACCACCACCACCACCACCATAACAACCACCACTACCACCGCCAGCGCCCTCCGGCCCAGCGCCAGCATCACCTTGAGAGGCTCCAGCAGGAGGAAGGAGGTGGCGAGCGCCGTGACGGACGCCAGGATCCACGCGAGCGCCACGCTGGGCGAGAAGCTGACGCCGTAGAGGCACGTCGCCGTGACGCACGCGGCAAACCCGGCCACGCACGCGCCGTGCGCCAGCGTCGCGCACCAGCGCGGCAGGGGCGCCCGCACGCCACGCCGCACGCACACTGCGGGCGGCACGGGGCAACGCGTAAACACACAGGTCTCTCCCCGTGTAGGCCACACGAGGCTGCGGGCGCAAAGTGCCGTTAGGGAGCGTGGGTTGTGTGTCGTGCGTGTGTTGTGCGTGTGTTGTGTGTTGTGCGTGTGTTGTGCGTGTGTTGTGCGTGTGTTGTGTGTTGTGCGTGTGTTGTGCGTGTGTTGTGCGTGTGTTGTGTGTTGTGCGTGTGTTGTGCGTGTGTTGTGCGTGTGTTGTGTGTTGTGCGTGTGTTGTGTGTTGTGCGTGTGTTGTGCGTGTGTTGTGTGTTGTGCGTGTGTTGTGCGTGTGTTGTGTGTTGTGCGTGTGTTGTGCGTGTGTTGTGTGTTGTGCGTGTGTTGTGCGTGTGTTGTGCGTGTGTTGTGCGTGCGTTGTGCGTGTGTTGTGCGTGCGTTGTGCGTGTGTTGTGCGTGTGTTGTGCGTGTGTTGTGCGTGTGTTGTGCGTGCGTTGTGCGTGCGTTGTGCGTGTGTTGTGCGTGTCGCTCGGCGAGTCACCGGTTTTCCGCGACGCTGCCGATCCCGGCTGGGAGAGGCACGAGGCGACCCCCGAGCGGCTCCGCGCCGACGGGACGCACGACGCCGAGCCGCAGGACGCGCCGCCGCCGCCAACGCCGCCCCGGCTCCACGGCGCCCGCCGCTCGGCTCCCGGCAAGGCCGCCGGGTCGAGGCTGCGCAGGGGCGGGAGGGCGGGCGAGGGAGCGGTGAGACGGTGAGACGGTGACAGCCGTCTTGGGGCCACCGCTGACCGGCCTGGCCAGCGCTATTCGGGCGTCCGCATTGCCAGAGCTGCGCTAGCCAGATCACCAAACTCCACCGATGTCTCCACCGATTGCCGTTAACACCGGCGGTTACTCATCGGGTAACGTAGGCAGAGTTCCTTTGCTTCTGTTCCCACTCACCGACCCTCCCGGCTCCACTCACCGACTCTCCCGGCTCCATTCACCGACCGTCCCGGCCCCACTCACCGACTCTCCCGGCTCCGCTCACCGACTCTCCCGGCTCCACTCACCGACCCTCCCACTCACATGTCAGACAGGAGGTCGGCGTCGGCGCGTGGTGAGAAGCGGCCGCTGTCCGAGGAAGGTCGATCCTGCGACCTCCCGCTCTCCGCCAGGATCTGCTGCATCAGCTCCTCGTCTGCGCACACCGCAACGCACGGACACGGGAGTGGTGGGTGAGTGAGTGGGTGGGTGGGTGGGTGAGTGAGTGGGTGAGTGAGTGGGTGGGTGAGTGGATCAGTGAGTGGAGGTGTGAGTGGGCATGTGAGTGAGTGGGTGTGTGAGAGAGTAGGTAGGTGAGTGGGTGAGTCAGTGGATGGGTGGGTGGGTGAGTGAGTGGGTGGGTGGGTGAGTGGGGAGCGGTTGCGTAGCAGTTAGTGCACTGCGCAATGAACCTGGCCACCCGGGTTCGATTCCCCCTCATGGCCAACACCAGTGACGATTATCTGAACCGGTCCTGGGCCTCCCCTAGGTCGACTGAGCCTCAAATGAGTACCTGGTGCGGTGTGTAAACATCGCCACTGGGGGGACAAAGGGTGGCCGGGCGTGGTGCTGTGCCGGCCTCGCGAACAGCACTTGCCCCAACAGTCTGTTGACACTATACGGGGGATCTTTGTTGTTGCATGAGTGGGTGACCGAGTCTGTGAGTGAGTGAGTTGTTGTTATCGGCAGTTTGGTAGTGGCGGCGGCGATGGGCGGAGGAATCGACGATCGTGGTTCGCTCGGACCGCACACCGCTGCGAAGATTGAGCCGACGGACTCGGCTCCCTTGTCGAGCGAGCGGAATGCAATTCGGTGAGCGCGTGTTGGGGACATGCCGGGCTCGGTGGCCCGCTCACCGGCGGGCGTGAGCCGGCTGTCGCGGGCGGAGGAATTGGCGCCGCGCTCGGAGCCCGGCAGGGAGAGCGGCTCCCCCTCCTCCGACGATGACGCGAGCGACGCGTCTACGCGGAGGCTGCGCGACGCCCCCGCCCGCCGCAGAGACGGCCGTGCCGCGGGACCGGCGGCGGTGGGGCCGGCGGTGGTGGGGCCCACCGCCGCCGCCGCCGCGGCCGCGGTGGTGCCGGTGTGGGCGGCGTGAGTCGCCAGCAAGTCGGGGAGAGACTTGGGACCGGCTCTGGAGAAACGTAAACGCGCGCGTGTGTTTGTGCGTTGAACTTCTTTAGCACCGTACATAGCCAATCATGCCCATCTGAAGTGCAGTGTTGAGTGTATGGGTAGTGTTAGTCTATGGGTAGTGTTAGTCTATGGGTAGTGTTAGTGTATGGGTAGTGTTAGTCTATGGGTAGTGGTCGTGTATGGGTAGTGTTAGTCTATGGGTAGTGGTAGTGTATGGGTAGTGGTAGTGTATGGGTAGTGTTAGTCTATGGGCAGTGTTAGTGTATGGGTAGTGTTAGTCTATGGGTAGTGTTAGTCTATGGGTAGTGGTAGTGTATGGGTAGTGTTAGTCTATGGGTAGTGGTAGTGTATGGGTAGTGGTAGTGTATGGGTAGTGTTAGTTTATGGGCAGTGTTAGTGTATGGGTAGTGTTAGTCTATGGACAGTGTTAGTCTATGGGCAGTGTTAGTCTATGGGTAGTGGTAGTCTATGGGCAGTGTTAGTCTATGGGTAGTGTTAGTCTATGGGTAGTGGTAGTGTATGGGTAGTGTTAGTTTATGGGCAGTGTTAGTGTATGGGTAGTGTTAGTCTATGGACAGTGTTAGTCTATGGGCAGTGTTAGTCTATGGGTAGTGGTAGTCTATGGGCAGTGTTAGTCTATGGGTAGTGTTAGTCTATGGGTAGTGGTAGTCTATGGGTAGTGTTAGTCTATGGGCAGTGTTAGTCTATGGGTAGTGGTAGTCTATGGGTAGTGTTAGTCTATGGGCAGTGTTAGTCTATGGGTAGTGTTAGTCTATGGGTAGTGGTAGTCTATGGGTAGTGTTAGTCTATGGGCAGTGTTAGTCTATGGGTAGTGGTAGTCTATGGGTAGTGGTAGTCTATGGGTAGTGTTAGTCTATGGGTAGTGTTAGTCTATGGGTAGTGGTAGTCTATGGGTAGTGTTAGTCTATGGGTAGTGTTAGTCTATGGGTAGTGGTAGTGTATGGGTAGCGGTAGTGTATGGGTAGTGTTAGTCTATGGGCAGTGTTAGTGTATGGGTAGTGTTAGTCTATGGGTAGTGTTAGTCTATGGGTAGTGGTAGTGTATGGGTAGTGTTAGTCTATGGGTAGTGGTAGTGTATGGGTAGTGGTAGTGTATGGGTAGTGTTAGTTTATGGGCAGTGTTAGTGTATGGGTAAGTGTTAGTCTATGGACAGTGTTAGTCTATGGGCAGTGTTAGTCTATGGGTAGTGGTAGTCTATGGGTAGTGTTAGTCTATGGGCAGTGTTAGTCTATGGGTAGTGTTAGTCTATGGGTAGTGGTAGTCTATGGGTAGTGTTAGTCTATGGGCAGTGTTAGTCTATGGGTAGTGTTAGTCTATGGGTAGTGTTAGTCTATGGGTAGTGGTAGTCTATGGGTAGTGGTAGTGTATGGGTAGTGTTAGTCTATGGGTAGTGGTAGTCTATGGGTAGTGGTAGTGTATGGGTAGTGTTAGTCTATGGGTAGTGGTAGTGTATGGGTAGTGGTAGTGTATGGGTAGTGTTAGTGTATGGGTAGTGTTAGTCTATGGGTAGTGGTAGTGTATGGGTAGTGTTAGTCTATGGGTAGTGGTAGTGTATGGGTAGTGTTAGTGTATGGGTAGTGTTAGTCTATGGGTAGTGGTAGTGTATGGGTAGTGTTAGTCTATGGGTAGTGGTAGTGTATGGGTAGTGTTAGTGTATGGGTAGTGTTAGTGTATGGGTAGTGGTAGTGTATGGGTAGTGTTAGTCTATGGGTAGTGGTAGTGTATGGGTAGTGGTAGTGTATGGGTAGTGGTAGTGTATGGGTAGTGTTAGTCTATGGGTAGTGGTAGTGTATGGGTAGTGTTAGTCTATGGGTAGTGTTAGTGTATGGGTAGTGTTAGTCTATGGGTAGTGGTAGTGTATGGGTAGTGTTAGTCTATGGGTAGTGGTAGTGTATGGGTAGTGTTAGTGTATGGGTAGTGTTAGTCTATGGGTAGTGGTAGTGTATGGGTAGTGTTAGTGTATGGGTAGTGGTAGTGTATGGGTAGTGGTAGTGTATGGGTAGTGTTAGTCTATGGGTAGTGGTAGTGTATGGGTAGTGGTAGTGTATGGGTAGTGGTAGTGTATGGGTAGTGTTAGTCTATGGGTAGTGGTAGTGTATGGGTAGTGTTAGTCTATGGGTAGTGTTAGTGTATGGGTAGTGTTAGTCTATGGGTAGTGGTAGTGTATGGGTAGTGTTAGTCTATGGGTAGTGGTAGTGTATGGGTAGTGTTAGTGTATGGGTAGTGTTAGTCTATGGGTAGTGGTAGTGTATGGGTAGTGTTAGTGTATGGGTAGTGGTAGTGTATGGGTAGTGGTAGTGTATGGGTAGTGTTAGTCTATGGGTAGTGGTAGTGTATGGGTAGTGGTAGTGTATGGGTAGTGGTAGTGTATGGGTAGTGTTAGTCTATGGGTAGTGGTAGTGTATGGGTAGTGTTAGTCTATGGGTAGTGGTAGTGTATGGGTAGTGGTAGTGTATGGGTAGTGTTAGTGTATGGGTAGTGGTAGTGTATGGGTAGTGGTAGTGTATGGGTAGTGTTAGTCTATGGGTAGTGGTAGTGTATGGGTAGTGGTAGTGTATGGGTAGTGTTAGTGTATGGGTAGTGTTAGTCTATGGGTAGTGGTAGTGTATGGGTAGTGTTAGTCTATGGGTAGTGTTAGTCTATGGGTAGTGGTAGTGTATGGGTAGTGTTAGACGCAAAGACACGACAAGAGTGGCATCAGCAGGTTAACGCTGCTACTCACGAGATGACGCTCTCTTTCCTGTCTTGGTAGTTCTGTAGGGAGAGAGAGAGAAAGAGAGATTCGCGGTCACAACTCATTTGGCGTTTATCGGAGCGACATGCGGAGGAAACACACAACCAATCGGCAGCACCCGTCCTCATGGACACACACACGGGTGCAGTGCACGACAACACCCCCCTCTAGCACCCGACTAGTGTGGCTAAGGCGCTAGCAGCGGAGGGTGCACACGAGAGCGCCGTGTGGAATGAAGTCGAGACGGACATGGGGGTCGAGAGAGACGGACATGGGACATGAGAGAGAGAGATGGACATGGGGTACGAGAGAGAGAGACAGACATGGGGGTCGAGAGAGACGGACATGAGACATGAGAGAGCGACGGACGTGGGGTACGAGAGAGAGAGCGATGGACATGGGGTACGAGAGAGAGAGACATGGGGGTCGAGAGAGACGGACATGGGACATGAGAGAGCGACGGACGTGGGGTACGAGAGAGAGAGAGTGACGGACGTGGGGTACGAGAGCGATGGACGTGGGGTACAAGAGAGAGAGAGACATGGGGGTCGAGAGAGAGAGAGTGACGGACGTGGGGTACGAGAGAGAGAGAGAGACGTGGGGTACAAGAGAGATGGACATGAGACATGAGAGAGAGAGATGGACGTGGGGTACGAGAGAGAGAGAGAGACGGTCCGAGCAGGACGTAGGACCGGCCTCCAAGTCGGGCAGCTCCAGCATGGAGTCGCCGCCCTCGGAGGCGTCCACGTACGCATCGATCTCCAGCACCTCCAGCTCGCAGCTGTCCACGTGCTGCATCGAGATCTACGCACCGTGCACACACGCATGTTAACACACACACACACCGTGTACGCACACCGTGCACACACACATGTTAACACACACACCGTGCACACACACATGTTAACACACACACCGTGCACACACACATGTTAACACACACACACACCGTGTACGCACACCGTGCACACACACATGTTAACACACACACCGTGCACACACCGTGCACACACCGTGCACACACACATGTTAACACACACACACACACCGTGTACGCACACCGTACACACACACATGTTAACACACACACCGTGCACACACACATGTTAACACACACACCGTGCACACACACCGTGCACACACACACACCGTGCACACACACACACACCGTGTACACACACACACACCGTGTACACACACACACAGTGTACACACACACACACATTGTTCACAGACACACACCATGTACGCACACACAGTGTATACACACACACACAGTGTACACACACACACACACCGTGTACACACACACACACAGTGTACACACACACACACCGTGTACACACACACACAGTGTACACACACACACACACCGTGTACACACACACCGTGTACACACACACACCGTGTACACACACACACCGTGTACACACACACACACCGTGTACACACACACACCGTGTACACACACACACCGTGTACACACACACACCGTGTACACACACACATAGTGTACACACACACACACCGTGTACACACACACAGTGTACACACACACACACCGTGTACACACACACACACCGTGTACACACACACACACCGTGCACACACACACACGCACACCGTGCACACACGAAGACACCAAGCAAAGCCCGTCGACAGGCCCGGCACCTGGCTTCTAGACTTTCGGAAGACGAGCGAGATGATGACGTAGACAGGGAAGGAGAGGCAAGCGGTCACCATGCCAACCGCCACGTCGCTCCAGCCCACGGACAGAGACTCCGACACCGGGACTCTACTCACACACACAAAGGCAAAGGTCCCCCGTATAGTCTTCGACAGACTGTAGGGACAAGGGCTGGTAGCAGCGCTTATGAAGGCTGGCACGGCACACAAGGGGGTGGGGGGCAGCACCACTCCCCGGCCACCTTTGTCTCCCCAATGGCGATGTTTACACACCGCACCCGCTAGGCAGAGTTGACCTAGGGGAGGCCCAGGAACGGTTAAAATAATCGTCACCGGTGTTGGCCGTGAGCGGGAATCGAACTCGGGTCGCCGGGTTCGTAGCGCAGCGCGCTAACCGCTACACCACCGCTCCCCACTCACATAGACACACACAACCACATACAACCACAGCTCTAACCGCACACACACGTATGTTAATCTGCTTTCGAACTGTACGTAGCCAACCGCGCCAATTGGAGGTGTGGGGAAGGACAAAAAACTAAACACAACAACAACAAGCAGTTCTAAAGAAATTAGTTCTCAATGAACATGATTGAAAATTGCACAGCTCCAACGGCTTCAGGAAGGGCGCATTCCAGACGGCCGCGTGAGCGCATCCCCCACGCCCCTCACCTGGCCCCGGCGACGGCGCCGGTGGCGTTGGAGGCGACGGCGCCGTACCACACGGCGGAGACGCCCAGGAAGGCGGCGAGCAGCAGGGCGCAGGCGGAGACGCGCTGCGCCCGCGTGAAGCGGCTGCGCGCCGGCCGGTCGAGCACGGACAGCCAGGCGTGGCGCTCCGACACGCCGCGCTGCAGCTCGCCCACGAACACGCGGCCAAAGCGGCGCAGGTCCTCGGGGCCTGCGAACGACGCGCACCGCCACGCGCACACAAAGGCAAAGTTTCCGCCGCCGCCGTCGCCGCCGCCGCCGCTGGGCTGTTGGGGCAAGTGCTGTCAGCTGGCCGTGTGAGCGAGTCTGAGAGAGTCTGAGCAAGCGAGAGCGAGTACGGGCGAGTGCGTGTGGGCGAGCGTGGGCGAGTGTGAGTCAGCAAGAGTGAGTACAAACGAGTTAAAGCGAGCGAGCGTGGGCGAGTGTGAGCGAGCGTGAGCGAGTGCGAGCAAGTGTGAGCGAGCGTGGGAGAGTGTGGGCGAGTGTGAGCGAGCCTTGGCGAGTGCGGGCGAGTGTGAGTGAGCGTGGGCGAGTGAGAGCGAGCGTTATTGAGTGCGGGCGAGTGTGAGCGAGCGTGGGTGAGCATGGGCGAGTGTGGGCGAGTGTGAGTGAGTGTGAGCGAGCGTGGGCGAGTGCGGGCGAGCGTGGGTGAGTGTGAGCGAGCGTGGGTGAGTGTGCGCGAGTGTGAGCGAGCATTAGCGAGTGGGAGTATGGGCGAGTGTGAGCGAGTGCGGGCGAGCGTGGGCGAGCGTGGGCGAGCGTGGGCGAGTGCGGGCGAGCGGCGCTCACTGGCTGCGAGCACGTCCCTCTCCACCAGCCCGTCGTTGCGCTGGTTCTCCACCGAGAGCCAGTCGTCCAGGATGAAGCCGTACGTCTTGCCCGTCTCCAGCTCGCGCACCATCACGTGCCGCACGTGCCACGCCGGGCTCAGCCCTGGCGCCAGCAGGCGGTGGCGGCACCGGCACGCGCTCGGTCAGGCCGGGCCCTCGGCGCGACACGACGGCGTCTCGCGACGATCGTCGCCGGCGTCGGTCCGCCGTGACTTCTGCCGTGCGTGGCGTTTCGCCGTGCGTGGCGTTTCGCCGTGCGTGGCGTTTCGCCGTGCGTGGCGTTTCGCCGTGCTGGTTCAGCGAGCGACGCGGCCTCACACGTCGCTCGTTGCTGACGTGAGCCGTAGCCGGGAACCGAAGCCCGGTGTGCGCGTGTGTGTGTGCGCGTGTGTGTGTGCGCGTGTGTGTGTGCGCGTGTGTGTGTGCGCGTGTGTGTGCGTGTGTGCGTGTGTGTGTGCGCGTGTGTGTGCGTGTGTGCGTGTGTGTGTGCGCGTGTGCGTGTGTGTGTGCGCGTGTGTGTGGAGGAGGCTCGTGAAGGACGCTGCTACTGGGCAGTTGGAGGCAGTCGCCCTCCAACAACAACGGAGGGCGGAGGAGCGACGCTCACAACGAGCGGAGCGCCGGGTGGCTAAAGCACAGCAAGTTGGTACAGTAGGGGGCACAGGTGGTGCATCAGCCAGTCATCTCGGTCATCTCGGTCAGTCGACCCGTGGCACCTGCTGGGTCTGCCCCGTGACCTCCTGCCAGCGGGCGTTCGACACTTCACGTGGCCTCAAGGTGCACATGGCCTGGCACAAACGTCGTAGTGACGTCACCGCCACTTAGTGGCGAATGGCGGTTGCGCGTAGGGTGGAGCGGTAGTGTAACGGTTAGCGCTGCGCTACGAACCTGGCGACCCGGGTTCAATTCCCGCTCACGGCCAACACCGGTGATGATAATCTTAATCGTCCTCCCCCCTAGGTAGACTCGGCCTCAAATGAGTACCTGGTGCGGCGTGGCGTTGGCCACCCACCTCCTCGTGGCGGCCTTCATCGGGTAGCCCCAAACAGTCTGTTACGGGGTACACGGGGTGGGGGGGGGGGAATCTTAGCCGTTGTTTGTGTGCGAGTTGGCGCGCGGGTTACCGGTGTTGTCGTGCCACACGCGGATCTTCCACAGCCGGCCCAGCCGCAGGTGGCACGCGATGTGGAACACGTCGGCCGCGTTGCGCCTGAAGGCTCCGTCGCGCGCCAGGAACCGAGCGCCGCTCTTCTCGCGCCCGTACAGGCTGATGCCCACGTGCGCCGTGGTGCCTGCAACGCGCACACGCACGCACGCTCGTGACGCGCGTGACGCACGCTCGTGACGCACGCTCGTGACGTGCGTGACGCACGCTCGTGACGCGCGCTCGTGACGCACGCTCGTGACGCACGCTCGTGACGCACGCTCGTGACGCGCGTGACGCACGCTCGTGACGCGCGCTCGTGACGCACGCTCGTGACGCACGCTCGTGACGCACGCTCGTGACGCACGCTCGTGACGCACGCTCGTGACGCACGCTCGTGACGCACGCTCGTGACGCACGCTCGTGACGCACGCTCGTGACGCACGCTCGTGACGCACGCTCGTGACGCACGCTCGTGACGCACGCTCGTGACGCACGCTCGTGACGCACGCTCGTGACGCACGCTCGTGACGCACGCTCGTGACGCACGCTCGTGACGCACGCTCGTGACGCACGCTCGTGACGCACGCTCGTGACGCACGCTCGTGACGCACGCTCGTGACGCACGCTCGTGACGCACGCTCGTGACGCACGCTCGTGACGCACGCTCGTGACGCACGCTCGTGACGCACGCTCGTGACGCACGCTCGTGACGCACGCTCGTGACGCACGCTCGTGACGCACGCTCGTGACGCACGCTCGTGACGCACGCTCGTGACGCACGCACGTGACGCACGCACGTGACGCACGCGCGTGGAACCGAACGTCGCCGGTGGCCGGGAATCGAACGCAGGTCACGGGGCTCTTTGCGAGCGAGCGAGCGGCTGCTGCTGAAGGGCTGGACGTCTGTGAAAATTAACTTGGAAGCTCAACGGATTCCTCCAGGGTAAGTAAAGATTCTGATTGTATACTAAGAACAAAGATCACCTCCCCCCCCCCGCCCGCTCGCAAAGCCTTTAACGGACTGTCCGGGGCAAGCGCTGTTAGCGAACACCTATGGTTGAGAACTCATTTCTCTAGAACCGATTTTTGTGTTTAGTTTGTCGTTGATCTTCCCCCGCGCCTCCGGTCAGCGCGGTTGGCTATGTAGAGTGCGAAAGAAGTTCAACGTACACACGTGTGAAAGGCGGCACGGCACACGAGGGGGTGGGTCGCCAACAACCACGTGCGGCCGCCTTCACCTCCCCAGTGCCGATGCTTACACACCGCACCAACGACTCATTTAAGGCTGAGTCGACCTAGAGGGGCCCCTGGATCGGTTGAAATATTCGCTGGGATTCATACCGCAGTGTACTAACCACTGCGCCACAGCTCCCACACACTCACTCAATGACAAAGATCACCTGTATAGCCTCAATAGACCGTTGGGACAAGTGCTGTTGGCGAGCACCTATGAAGGCCAGCGTAGCACACGATGCGGTGGGTGGGTGGCCAGCACCACGCCCAGCCGCCTTTGTCTCCCCAGTGGCGATGTTTACACACCGCGCCAGGTACTTAGTTTGAGGCTGAATCGATCTAGGGGAGGCCCAGGACTGGTTCAGATGGTTGTAACCACCGTGAGTGGGAAACGGTCGCGAGTGAGAATCGAACCCGGATCAACCTACAGGACCGCACAGGACCGGTTCAGATAATCGTTGGCTGTGCACGGGAATCGAACCCAGCGCTAAACCGCTGCGCTACCGCTCCCCACACACACTCACTCAGGCAGACGACTTACACTATTTTTAAATCCTTTATATTAAGTTCGCTTGCTTGCTTAGGACCGTGCAAATCTTTCGGTCGTTTTTCAACCCACTTCCCGTGATCCAATCGAGCTGACATTTTCCACACAGACTCGTTGTGCGTGACAATTCATGTTCGTGAAAATTGTTTTCCTAAATTTTACACTTTTTAGGACAAAAATATAATATTTAATCACCAATTGCTTAATGGTGCAATGCAATCATCTGACCCATAGGTGGCAGCCATCTCAAGCCAGAGGACGAGAGGACTCTAGCCGCCACGCATAAAAAGGATTTATAGTGAAAAACTTTGTTTTTACGGGTTATACTTATTATTTGACCAAGGCGCACTGAGCTAAGGTAGCTCTTTTTCAGATGCGACCTGGCGATCACCAATGACAGCTCAACGAACTGGCTTATCGCGTGGACATTTTAAGCAGACAAATACTCTAAATGCGTGTTTCTGAATTGTGGAGGGGAAAACTGGGGGGGCCCAGAGAAAAATCGCACAACCACGGGGAGAGAGAGAGAGAGAGAGACACGCAAACTCCAAATATTCAGATCGGGATCGAACCCACGACCGCCTGTATACCAGGCGAGGTAATAATTCGATTTTATAGAACGTCATTCATGCAATTGCATCCCACAACGCTGCGACATCAATTAGCCGGTCCCTTACACGGATAGCAAATAAAAAACTAAGAAATGAATACGTAAATGACGAGAACAAAGGACACACGAGAAAAATTATCATCACAGAAAAAATAAATAAGGCAGTCAATATCTCACCACCGCCCGCGCCACCATGCACTTAACACTCACTAACTGATACTCTTAGGTTTTTTCGGTAAAGTCACGTAGGTAAAAAATTCAAATTAATAAAAGTAAAATAAAAATAACTTGATACAGCTATCCACTTGATACAGCTATCGTGCTGTGACGGTTCCACCTGAAGACAGAGGCTTATGAATCCTTGCAGTCACGAAAGCTTCAAATCTAGAACTCACTAACTGAGCCCGGTTGCCGACACAGCCGACCCACACTCACCGGAGCCGTTCCCCCACGCGGTCTTCACCATCACCTCGTACTTGTAGCGTCCCTCGGGCCCGCACAGCGGCACCACGCCCACCCGCCTGATGTCCACCAGGTCCATCCGCCGCGCCAGCAGCGCCACCACGAGGTACGCGCCGCACAGCGCCGCGCACACCAGCACGGCCA
Organism: Lampetra fluviatilis; assembly: GCF_964198595.1. Lineage (NCBI taxonomy): Eukaryota > Metazoa > Chordata > Hyperoartia > Petromyzontiformes > Petromyzontidae > Lampetra > Lampetra fluviatilis. Next base: position 7,631,650 of record NC_136332.1, on the reverse strand, counting down.
CCAGCGACAGGCTTTCCAGGGTCTGTTAGCGGCGGGTAACCGTTGGGCCGTATCATCGGGCCGGGCGAGAGATCGAGAGAGAGGCGAGAGAGACGGCAGGATGAGTCTCGGGTTGCGGGAGCCGGGTGGGTGACGTGGGTCAGCCCCAGATCTCGACGGCGACAGCAGCGAACGAAGTCGGAGCAGAAACACAACGACCGGCAAAAGGAAATGAGAGCAGCAGCGACGACCAAACGGAAATCGGAGCAGAGACGTTAAAATTGAAAACCGCGCACGGACATAAACCCATCTTAAATTGAATGTCCATCACAAAAGTTGAACATATCGCTTTCGATACAGGATATGTGGCTTTGAAATATAAAAAAACGCGTGTGAAATACGACGTTTCAGGCAATGGGCCTTCTTCAGAGCCCAATACGTCGTCACCCATTATATAAAAAGTTTATGTTAAGGCCCCACAGCGTTATTAGTGACGAAGGTGTTGCATTGTTGACGATGTTGTTGTTGTTGTTGTGCTTGCGCATTACTGCCAACGCAGCAGCAGCAGAATCGCCAGATAACTAATTAATACAATAAATAATTATCATCGTCATCGTCGTTATCCCTGCTGGCGCTGTAAGAAAGCAGTGCCCACCCGCTCGCCCGCCCGCCCGCCGGCCCACCGGCCCGCCCGCCCGCCCAACCGCCCGCTCACCGGCGGCAGCAGGGACACGGCGCCCGGAGGCACGAACATGCCGGCCCCGAACACCGTCAGGTGCCGGCTGCGGCACACGGCGGCGCCGGGGCCCGTGGCGTCGTCGGGCTCCGTGCCGTCGCCGGCCCAGCCGTCCGACGCCCCCGGCGCCAGCCACTGGCAGAGCGCGAGGTAGGCGCCGACGCGCACTCGTACCGCCGAGCCGGCGTGCCGGTTGCGGACGAGCAGCACGAACGGCCGCGTCGTGTCGTACGATCTGGCGGCCGCGGCAGCGGCGGTGGTGGCGGTGCCGGAAGGGGGGCGGCAGTGGAGGGGGAGGGACACGTGACACGTGTGAATGTCGCCGACGTGCGTACGTACAGGGCGGTAGCGCGGTGGTAACGCCCGTTGACTCGCGGCAAGACAAGAAGGGTTTGAGTTTTGTTCCCAACTCGGGCGGCGGTTTGCGTGTTGCCGCCCTGTTTCTGCGTGAGCGTGGGAGAGCGGTCGTGCAGGGGTTAGCGGGTTGCGACCCGAGTTCGATTCCCGCTCACCGGTCCTGCGCATCCCCTAGGTTGACTCAGCCTCAAATGAGTAGCTGGTGCGGCGTGTAAAAACATCACCGTTGGGGAGACAGAGGCGGTCGGGCATGGTGCTTAAAAAGAGCTAGACAGCCCCGTGTGCGAATGCACGTTGAACTTATTTCGCTGGATTAACCGTGCCGATCGGAGCGCCGTACCTGGTAAAACAAAACGTTTAATTTCGTTTAGCTTTCGGCGACAGGCGAGATGCACCACCCGCGCCACTCACGTGGGCGACAGGGCGAGCGTGCAGGCCGAGAGGTTCCCGCGCTCCACCTCCTCCAGCGGGATCTGCTTGGCGATGACGGTGGCGGTGGCGCCGCCCGTCCCCGGCTGCTCGTCGCCGGGCAGCGCCGGCGCGTAACCGTGCAGGCTCACGTCCACGCGGCGCACGGCGTCCACGCTCGCAGCCGCATCTGTCCCTCCGCCGTGCACGGCCCGCCCGCCTCACTGGGTTAACCACTCGCCCACGGACTCGCTCACTCACTCAGTCACTCACACGTCGGCCCGCTCACTGGGTTAACCACTCGCCCACCGACTCGCTCAGTCACACAGTCACTCACACGTCGGCCGGCTCACGCGCCGGGTTAACCACTCGCCCACCGGCTCACTCAGTCACTCACTCGTTGGTCCGCTCATGCGCCGGATTAACCACTCGCCCACCGACTCACTCAGTCACTCAGTCACTCACTCGTCGGATTAACCACTCGCCCACCGACTCACTCACTCACTCAGTCACTCACTCGTCGGATTAACCACTCGCCCACCGACTCACTCAGTCACTCACACGTCAGCCCGCTCACGCACCGGATTAACCACTCGCCCACCGACTCACTCGCATCACTCACTCACTCGCCGGCCCGCTCACACCCCGGATTAACCACTCGCCCACCGACTCACTCGAGCTTGCTCGTCCAGTCACTCCCGGTTCACTTCACCACTCACTTGCTCCACTACGCACTCACTCACTCCCTCCCTCAGTCTGCTCACTCACCCATTCACTCACTTATCCAGTCACAAACCGACTTACCCACTCACTCGACCACCCACCAACTCATACGCCCATCCACTCACGAACCCACGCACCCACTGATTGATTCACTCAACCACCGACTCAGCCACTCAATCACCCACCTTCACAGGCAGCTCGTCCATCCGCTCATGAATAGGCGTAAGAGCGCAAGCGAGCGAGCAAGTGACTAAGTGAGTGAGCGAGCTAGTGGGTGAGCATGGGAGTGACTGAGCGCGCGAGCACAAGCGAGTGTGCGAGCGACAGAATGAACAAAGTGAGCGATTGAGTGAGTGTGCGAGCGAGTAAGCATGTGAGCGAGTAAGCACGTGAGCGAGTGTACGAGCGAGTGACTGACCGTGCGAGCGAGTGACTGAGCGAGTGAGCGATTGAGTGAGTGAGCACGTGAGCGAGTGACTGAACGAGTGAGTGAACTAGTGAGCGATTGAGCGAGCGAGTGAGTGAGCGAGTGACTGAACGAGTGAGTGAGCTAGTGAGCGATTGACCGAGTGAGCACGTGAGCGAGTGACTGAACGAGTGAGTGAGCGATTGAGTGAGTGAGCACGTGAGCGAGTGACTGAGCGAGTGAGCGAGCCAACGATTGAGCGAGTGACTGAACGAGTGAGTGAGCTAGTGAGTGAGCACGTGAGCGAGTGACTGAACGAGTGACGAGTGAGTGAGCGAGTGAGCGATTGAGCGAGTGACTGAACGAGTGACTGAGCGAGCGAGTGAGTGAGCGAGTGACTGAAGGAGTGAGTGAGCTAGTGAGCTAGTGAGTGAGCGAGTGACTGAATGAATGAGTGAGCTAGTGAGCGAGTGAGTGAGCGAGTGACTGAACGAGTGAGTGAGCTAGTGAGTGAGCACGTGAGCGAGTGACTGAACGAGTGAGTGAGCTAGTGAGCGAGTGAGCGAGCGAGCGAGCACGTGAGTAATGTGGTCCCTCACCGTCCATGGGCGTGTACGTGACCTGCACGAACAGGCCGGCCCTCGCGTCCTCGTTGCTGGCGTTCACGCTGAAGTTGACGGCGCTGCCCGGCGGCACGACGACGGCGCCGTCGCCGCCGGTCCCGGCGGTCGCCGCCACCAGCGACTCGGAGAGGTCGAGGGCCGGCCCCGGCAGCGTGACCAGGATGGCGGCGCCGGCGGGCAGGTCGCTCACCGGCACCACGGAACCGTCGTCGGCGCGACTCAGCTCCAGCGAGGCGACGCGGGACGACACGGCGAGGCCGCCCAGGGGACCCGGCTCGGGGAACGGGCTGCTCGGCATCACCAGCATCACCTGGGCGCGCACGCCGGGCCGGCAAGAGGGCGCGGCGCGCTTCGTCAACGGGACGGTGCGGATCATTTAGTCGGTCACCGCCACTGCCACGGTCACCACCGCCAACCGTTCGCCCGTTCATTCCGCACCTCCAATTAGGTATGGTGCGAAAGAAATTCACGTCACGTACATGTACAGACACATACACCACCGTCACACGATCACCATGCCATCGACGTCGCCATCACCGCCGCCGCCGTTGCCGCCACCACCACAGCTTAACTCAAGCACGGTGCGAAACCACGTCACGCACACGCGGCGGCTCAACGTAACAAGTCGCGAGCAGCCTCTGCGGCACGGCTTGGTTCGTGCAGCGGAAGCGCGCCGCGCCAGCTCGGCAGGGTGGGGGGACGGGACAGCCTCCCCCGGCAACCCCCCCCCCCCCGTCGCTCCCAAGCGGTCGCACCTGCGTGAGCTCGGCGCCGGCTCCGCCCGCCGTGGCCGCCGCGACTCGCCGGTCGATGATCTCCGCCGCGGCGAGGGGGATCTGGAACGCGCAGTCCGGGTCGCCCTCCGGCGCCGCCGCCGGCGCCGGCGCCGGTCCCGCGCCGCACAGCAGCGACAGCGGCGTGACGCGCCGGCCCAGCGCCGCCAGCCGCTCCGTGCGCAGCGCCAGCTTCTCCTCGTGCAGCACGCGTGTGCGCATCAGCGCGCCCATCAGGCACTCGGCCAGCGAGAAGGCCCGTCGGCCCAGGCCGGGACCGCCGGGCGGCGGCCTGGCGGCGCAGGCGGCGGCCGTCGAGGGCGCCGTCGAGGACACGCGCGCGTCCCGGCCGGTGGCCATGATGGCGCCTGCGCGGCGGGGGGAGAAGCAGCCGAAGGCGTCCGTCAGATCGTCTTTTTTACATGTCCCGAGAGCGAGGATTGGGATGGGTGACAAAAGCCTTTGCCGTTTGCGACAATCTAGTTTCCTCTTCTTGGTTCTTTCGGTAAAGTCACGTAGAAGGGAAATAATAAAATAATAAAAAGAAAACATCATAAAATACAATTCTCACGACGTTTCGGCCACAACGCAAGCAGCCGTCCTCAGGTGAAGAACAGCATCTGTCGGAAAGACAGCGTCTGAAGCTTCAGATTTCTCACTTTGACCCTCAACCCCGGTGTAGGTCTCAATAGTTCAGTGCTGACGTGTCGCGTTATGGAGGCTTCCATTGTTGTTTTTGATGCCTTTGCCAAACCTCGATAAATCGGACTCACACAACGACTGTATTTATTCTACGTTCACATTTAGCGACTTGCTCACCATCTTTTTTTTCTTCGATTTAAAGCTTCCGTGACTGCAGCAGGGATTCATCTTCTTGGTTCTTTCGGTAAAGTCACGTAGAAGGGAAGTAATAAAATAATAAAAATAAAACACTATAAAATAATTCTCACGACGTTTCGGCCACAACGCAAGCAGCCGTCCTCAGGTGAAGACCAGGTCTGTCGGGGAGACAGCGTCTGACGCTGTCTCCCCGACTTTACCGAAAGAACCAAGAAGATTCCTCACCATCGTCTCCACGTTGCACTGCTCGCCGCGGTGCGAGCGCCCACTCACCCATGACCTGCAGCAGGCTGCGGGCTGGGCCGGTGGGGGTGACCTTGCCCTGCGTCACCCACGCTGACACCACCGCCACCATCCTCTCCACCTGCAGCAGCACTCGCTCCGGACACTCCTCGCACACGGAGGAGGAGGAGGAGGCCTGAGGGGTCGGCGTGGGGGAGACGGGGAGGAGCGAGGGGGGGGCAGAGGGGGGAGTGGTGGGGAGTGGTGGGGGGGAAAGTATCAACCCTTTGCCCTGCCGTGTTAACCCTTGCCCTGCCGTGTTAACACTTGTTCTGCCGTATGAACCCTTGCCCTGCTGTGTTAACCCTTGCCCTGCCGTATTAACCCTTGTTCTGCCGTATTAACCCTTGTTCTGCCATGTTAACCCTTGCCCTGCTGTGTTAACCCTTGCCCTGCTGTGTTAACCCTTGTTCTGCTGTGGTAACCCTTGCCCTGCCGTATTAACCCTTGTTCTGCCGTGTTAACCCTTGTTTTGTCGTGGTAACCCTTGTTTTACCGTATTAACCCTTGTTCTGCCGTGTTAACCCTTGCCCTGCCGTATTAACCCTTGTTCTGCCGTGTTAACCCTTGCCCTGCCGTATGAACCTTTGCCCTGCCGTGCTAACCCCCTTGCCCTGCCGTGCTAACCCCCTTGCTCTGCTGACCTGTGTGGCGTTGAGGCGGGCGCCGGACGAGGTGTAGGCGAGCGCGGCTGCCAGGCGGAACACATCCTCCATGCTCGTCACGGCCAGGCCGGACAGCGCCAGGGTCGCGTTCCGCGCCACCTCCGCGTACGTGGCCACCGCCGCGGCATCTCCACCGCCGTCCATCTGCTAGCCACGACCACCACCACCACCACCACCACCGGCACGCCGCGTCCAGTATGTCGAAAAGTAAACTTAATCATTTGTTGACTAAACTATTCTTGATAGGTTTTTACCCTTTCAACTGGTACACAAACTGACACCTTTATACAAGGCATCATGTTTGCAATAACTACAAAACAAGCAGTCACAATGCAAACAAAAATAAACAACTCTGATAATGGTAATGATATGCACTGTCCTTGAAGTTGATTGGTCCACACCCGAGACAGCTTTCCTAAGAGCCTAGTCTCCATTGGTGTTGGACCAGATGACGCCAAAAGGCGTACAACTCAAAGACAGCGCACTATCAGACGCACATCATACACACCGCATCCTGATACGCGGTGGTTTGGCTGCTGCAGTTGTTTATTAATCAAATGTCCCTCCCTTTATTACTGCTAATCCTACACAATACACTACTAGCATAATATGACTTTGAGACTCCCCACCGCCTACGCATTCCGCAAGGAGTGATTAACCCCATATCTGCATTTGTCATCAATATGTTAAATTCCTCTGTTGATATGTAAACTCCTTTGTCAAGGCTCTCTGCTCCTCCCACCCAGCTTAAAAATACGCTGCCAAGCTTAGCAGTGTTCATTAGGACGCTGTCTTTCCGACAGCTCTGTTTCTTCACCTGAGGACGGCTGCTTGCCTTGTGGCCGAAACGTCGTGAGAATTGCATTTTATCATGTTTTATTTTTATTATCTTATTACTTCCCTTCTACGTGACTTTACCGAAAGAACCAAGAATACGAACGCCGCGTCCTGGATGCCCTCCCCCCACGGCTGTAGCTACGAATCCAAAGCCACCTGACCCCCAGCCTCCCAGCGAGCGTCGTGTTGACTCACGCTCGCCCCGTTTGCCTGGCTCCGCCGCTAAGCTGCGGCTTGACGTCTCGTAGCGCACGGCGAGAAATCAACTCAACGCACGCACCTGGCGTGACGTCCTCACCTGCCGCACCACGCTGAGCAGCGCGCTGGCGTAGAGCGTCACCTCATAGGGGTCGCCCCTCTGCAGCGCCGCCTGCAGCTCCCAGCGGCTGCGGTTGGCGAGCCACGCGGGCAGCCCGTCCGTCGGCGCCGTCGGCAGCGCCACCTCCACGCTGCTGCTCCACGCACAGCGCAGGAGCGGCCACCGCCCCGTCAGTTCTACCCATCGCTCGTCAGCTCCACCCACCACCCACAGCTCCACCCACCACTCGTCAGCTCCACCCACCACTCGTCAGCTCCACCCACCACTCGTCAGCTCCACCCACCACCCGTCAGCTCCACTCACCACTCGTCAGCTCCACCCACCACCCGTCAGCTCCACCCACCACCCACAGCTCCACCCACCACTCGTCAGCTCCACCCACCACTCGTCAGCTCCACCCACCACTCGTCAGCTCCACCCACCACCCGTCAGCTCCACTCACCACTCGTCAGCTCCACCCACCACCCGTCAGCTCCACCCACCACTCATCAGCTCCACCCACCACTCATCAGCTCCACTCACCACTCGTCAGCTCCACCCACCACCCGTCAGCTCCACCCACCACTCATCAGCTCCACCCACCACTCATCAGCTCCACCCACCACTCATCAGCTCCACCCACCACTCATCAGCTCCACCCACCACTCGTCAGCTCCACTCACCACTCATCAGCTCCACCCACCACTCATCAGCTCCACCCCCGACCCATCAACTCCACCCACCACCCATCAACTCCACCCACCACCCACAGCTCCACCCATCATGCCCCACTACGATGATGATGTTAATGATGATGTTGATGATGATGACTCCCCACCGGTTGAGGGCGAGCGTGCGGGCCCCCATCTGATCCACCACCCACAGCTCCACCCACCACCCATCATGCCCCACTACGATGATGATGTTGATGATGATGTTGATGATGATGTTGATGATGATGATGATGTTGATGATGATGTTGATGATGATGTTGATGATGATGACTCCCCACCGGTTGAGGGCGAGCGTGCGGGCGCCCATCTGATCCTCCACCCACAGCTCCAGCCAGTGGCGGGCGCCGTCACCCGCACCGCCTCCCAGGGGCAGCAGCGCGCTCCACCGCGCCTTCACGCCGCGGTACAGCGGCGTGTCCTGGCAGCCACCGCCGGCGCCCGGTGGGCAGGCGGCCAGCACCAGCGTGTAGAGCACGGGGGCGCCAGCGTCTTCGGGGTCCCGCCAGTCTGAGTCGCCAGCAGCACCGTTAGCACACCACCACCACCACCACCACGACGACGAGGCAGGAGACAAAAACACAAAGATCCCCCGTGTAACCTGAACAGACCGTTGGGGCAAGTGCTGTTAGCGAGCACCAGCACCTGTGAAGGCCGGCACGGCACACGAGGGGGTGGGTGGCCAGCCCGGTGGCAATGTTATACACACCGCACCAGGTACTCGTTTGAGGCCGAGTCGACCCAGGTGAGGCCCAGGACCGGTTCTGATCATCGTCGCCGATTGTTGGCCGTGAGCGGGAATCGAACTCGTGTCGCCGGGTTCGTAGCCACACCATTCGCTCGCCAGCTACGCTCGCCGGCAGGGCACCAGGCAGAGGTCGCAATCGGGTACCCGATACCCGTACCCTACCCGATACCCGGCTACCCCGGGTACGGGTACCCGTTTGCGACCCTGGTGCGGCCGGGTATGGGTAGCCGGGTATCGGGTAGGGTACGGGTACGGGTACCCGTTTGCGACCCTGGTGCGGCCGGGTACGGGTCCGGGTAAGGAATCAAAACCCGTTTGCGACCTCTGGCGCCAGGCAAGGCGCGTGGCAGGCGGGCTCACCAACGCAGTCGTACTGCAGGCGCGTCTCCAGCACGGTGAGGACGGCGCCCGGCGTGGTCCGGCACTCCCCGCCCGCCGGCGGCCGGTTGGGCTCGAGCGCCAGCGACGAGTTCCCGGCGGCGGCGGCGTCGTCGCCGCCCGGCGCCGCGGACACGGCGAGGGTGAAGGTGTAGCCGAGGCCGTCGGCCAGAGCCCCGGCACGCACCACCAGGTCCGCCAGGGCGTCCCCCGTGGAGGAGCGCTCCGAGCCCAGGGGCAGCACTGCCCCGTCGGAGTCCACCACCGTCCACCGGTACTGCAGCTGCGGAGCGACGGAGGAGCGGTGATGTTACGCAGGCACAACTTCAACCGCACCGCATGTAGCCAACCGTGATAATCAGAGTGGATAGCAGTGTTAGTGTCGCGTATAGTAGTGTACTATATAGTAGTGTATAGTAGTGTAGAATATAGTAGTGTCGTGTATAGTCTAGTGTATTATATAGTGTAGTGTATAGTAGTGTAGTGTATAGTAGTGAAGTGTATAGTAGTGTACTATATAGTAGTGTCGTGTATAGTCTAGTGTATTATGTAGTGTAGTGTATAGTAGTGTAGTGTATAGTAGTGTAGTGTATAGTAGTGTAGTGTATAGTAGTGTAGTGTATAGTAGTGTAGTGTATAGTAGTGTAGTATATAGTAGTGTGGGATAGTCTAGTGTATTATGTAGTGTAGTGTATAGTAGTGTAGTGTATAGTAGTGTAGTGTATAGTAGTGTAGTGTATAGTAGTGTAGTATATAGTAGTGTGGGATAGTCTAGTGTATTATATAGTGTAGTGTATAGTAGTGTAGCATATAGTAGTGTAGTGTATATTGTAGTATATAGTAGCGTAGTGTATAGTAGTGTAGTGTACAGTAGTGTAGTGTGTAGCGTACACTAGTCTAGTGTGTAGTAGTATGTATGTTGAACTTCGATCGCACCGTACTTAGCCCACCGTGCTCATCGGAGGCGTTCATTCCGTCAACAGCGGAATCGCGTGTTTCGTCATTCAAGACAGCGAGGGTCATTGCAGCGTCCACCCACACGACGCCGGCGCGGGGCTCAGCTGCGCCAGCGGCAAACGAGGTACCGGCGGTGTGAGCGGGGAGCAGAGGTCGCAACCGGGTACCCGATACCCGTACCCTACCCGATACCCGTACCCTACCCGATACCCGTACCCTACCCGATACCCGGACCCTACCCGATACCCGTACCCTACCCGATACCCGTACCCTACCCGATACCCGGACCCTACCCGATACCCGTACCCTACCCGATACCCGTACCCTACCCGATACCCGGACCCTACCCGATACCGGGCTACGGGTAGCCATTTACGACCCTGGTGCGGCCGGGTACGGGTAGGCCGTGAGTCACTGGTGAGTCACCGTTTGTCACTCATTTCGGGTAGGGTACGGGTACGGGTACCCGTTTGCGACCCTGGTGCGGCCGGGTACGGGTACGGGTAAGGAATCAAAACCCGTTTGCGACCTCTGGCGGGGAGAGCGGGGCGCGGTCGTCACCTGAGCGCCGGCGGCGCAGTCGAGGCAGCGGCCGGACATGGTGACCTGCTCGCTGCGGCTCACCGAGTAGCGCCCCAGAGCGTCGCACGACACGCACCGCACCGCCACGGACAGCGCCGGCCCCTCCAGCACCAGCACCTGCGAGAGCCGGCGGCGTGGTGCGCCAGGGGTTAGGAATGCCGTTGCAAGATTTAAGAAAGCAAAAACACACGCGCGCGCGCGCGCCAAAGTGTGTGCGCAAAACAAAGCTAAAGCTCCCTCGTGTTAGCGAGTTACCAAGTCTAACTAATTACTTTTTTGCCAGGTAAGGCCCACTGAGCTAGGTAGCTCTTGTTCAGAAGTGGCAATCACAAATGATAGCCCAACGAAGTGACTTATCATCATCATCACCATGTGGAAATTTATAGCAGCCAAATAGTCTTAAACGCGAAATGTCGATTCTAAAAGTGGAGGGAAAAACCAGAGGACCCGAAAAAAAATTCACACGTCCACAAAGAGACACTGCAAACTCCCAATATACAGCAGGCGTCGGGGTCGGGATCGAACCCACGACGTCCTGTATTCCAGGCGAGGTTGTTAACATTTCACCACGGAGAGAGAAACTCGCAAACCCCAAATAAACAGCAGGCGTCAGGGTCGGGATCGAACCCAGGACCTCCTGTACACCGGGCGAGGTAGTTAACATCTCGCAACCTTGTCGCGCCAGAATCCGGGGCAGAGTGGCCACGTGGAGCCTCACCGTCTGGCTGGTGGCGGCCTCCCCCTTGCCGGGCACCGCCTGCACGCGCAGCGTGAAGACGTAGCGAGCGCCGGCGACCATGGCGGCGCCCGACACGTTGAGCCGGGGTCCCTGCGGCCGGGACGGGAAGCAGCCGCGGGTACCGGGGACCTGGCCGCAGCAGGTGGGGAGGGGTGGGAGGGTCACGGGGGGCGGGAGGGGCAAGGCGAGGGGGTCACGTGCACGTGGTTAGCTCCTCGCCAGCCCGGCGCGGCTCTGCAAGGCACCGGGTTGCTTTTCGGACTGCAGAAGACTTTTTAAAAGCTAGACATGATTTTTTTTCTTTACCAGAGTAAGGCTCCACTGAGCTACATTGCTCTCTGTCAGAAGCGACCTGGCAATCGGAAGTGATGGCTCAACTACACACTACACTATACACTACCACACTATACACACACTACACTACACACTACACTACTACACACTACACTATACACTACTACACTATACACACACTACACTACACACTACACTACTACACACTACATTATACACTACTACACTATACACACACTACACTACACACTACATTATACACTACTACACTATACACACACTACACTACACCATACACTACTACACACTACATTATACACTACTGCACTATACACACACTACACTACACCATACACTACTACACACTACACTACTACACACTACATTATACACACACTACACTACACCATACACTACTACACACTACACTATACACTACTACACTATACACACACTACACTACACACTACACTACTACACACTACACTATACACTACTACACTATACACACACTACACTATACACTACACTACTACACACTACACTAAACACTACTACACTATACACACACTACACTACACCATACACTACTACACACTACACTACTACACACTACACTATACACACACTACACTACACACTACACTACTACACACTACACTATACACTACTACACTATACACACACTACACTACACCATACACTACTACACACTACACTATACACTACATTATACACTACTACACTATACACACACTACACTACACACTACACTACTACACACTACACTATACACTACTACACTATACACACACTACACTACACCATACACTACTACACACTACACTATACACTACTACACTATACACACACTACACTACACACTACATTATACACTACTACACTATACACTACTACACTATACACACACTACACTACACCATACACTACTACACACTACACTATACACTACTACACTATACACACACTACACTACACACTACACTACTAGACACTACACTATACACTACTACACTATACACACACTACACTACACCATACACTACTACACACTACACACTACACTATACACTACTACACTATACACACACTACACTACACCATACACTACTACACACTACACTATACACTACATTATACACAACTACACTATACACACACTACACTACACCATATACTACTACACACTACACTATACACACTACACTACACACTACTACACCATACACTACGACACACCACGCTATTTACAGCAGCAAACACCAAGCGGTAGCTGGCAGCGCCGGCGAGAACGGAGCGCCATCCAATCACCTCGGGGGCGCAGTCCCAGCTGTAGACGAGTCCCGCTCCGTCTCCTGCCGCTCCGTCGGGGTCCCAGGAACCGCTCCCGTCCAGCACGAGCCAGCCGTCGCGCCGGGACCAGGTCCGGCTGGTGCCGCCGGCGATCACCGCCACGGGCCGGCTCGCCAGCGCGCTCACCGCCAGCGACACGGAGCGCGCCAGCGACGTGCCGCTCAGCCGCGCCGTGAACGACAGGCAGTAGTTTCCCGGCGCCAGCGAGCGGCCCGGCAGCACGAGCTGCGGGCGGCGGGCGTCCACCGACGGGTCGAGGGCCACCGTCGCGTTGGGCCGGGCGCAGTCCGCCGATCGGCGCGCCTCCCACAGGTACTCGGCGCTGTAGCCCAGCTCCTCGCAGCCGCGCAGGTCCACCGTCACCTCGAAGTAGTTCTGCAGCGCCGCCACGACGGAACGGCGCGGCGCGACGGGCGCCAGCGTTGGCGGGGAGCAGCCGAGCTCGACGACGGTCACGTCGATCTCGGCGCGACCCTCGCTCACGTCGTTGGAGGCGACGACGACGGCGCGGTAGTCACCGGCCTCCGCGTAGGCGTGCGTCACGCGCGCCCGGGGCCCCCGCGTCCCCGTGCCGTCGCCGAACTCCCAGCGGTAGAGCAGGTCCGTGCCGGTCGCGTGGCGAGCCTCGAAGCCCACCGGCTCGCCCGCCAGCGCGCTCGGCGTCGCGTTGTGCCGCGGCGACAGCTCCGACAGGCGCTCCTGCACCGCCACGACGGCGCCCGCGCTCGCGACGCTCAGCGCGTTGCTGGCGTTCACCAGCACCGTCAGCGCGCCGGGGACGCGCGGCGTGTACCGCGCGCTCTCCCCCACCGCCTCCTCCGCCTCCGCGCCGGCCATCTCGAAGCGCCAGCGGAAGACGACGGGCGCGCCAGCGCTCACCGCGGCGCCGAACGAGGCCGGCTCGCCGCTGGGCAGCGCCGCGGGGCAGCAGCCGACGAGCACGAGTCCCCGCACGGCGTCGAGCACCGTGACGCTCACCAGCTCGCTCCGCGCGCTCACGTTGTTCCGCGCCGTCACGTTGCCCACGTAGACGCCCGGCTCGGTGAAGGCGTAGGCGTACGGCACGCCCGGCTCCAGCGTCGCCACCTCGGCGACGCCGTCCACCGTGGTCGCCCGTCCGCCCGCGGTGAACGCCAGCGTGACGACGGCGGAGCGGCGGGCCGTCGCCAGGTCCGCCGTGAACACCACCGTCTGGCGCGTCGCCGCCGCCGTGCCGTTGGCGACGACGCTGAGGTCCGTGACGCGCTCCTGCGCCGTCACGTCGCGCGCCAGCGCCTCGGAGCTCACCGCGTTTGAGGCGTTCACCGTGACGGCGTAGACACCCTCGGCGCCGAAGTTGTACCGCAGCTCGGCGCCGTCGTCCACCGACATCTTCCCCGGGTTCGTCGGCACCGTCCACCGCCACGACACGCTCGAGCCGGAGCTCACGCTGCCCACCAGCCGCGCCGGCGTCCCGGCCTCGACGTAGAACGGCACCGCCGCGTCCGGCGTCGCCATCGCCAGGCCCCGCACGGGCTCCAGCACGTCCACCCGCACCGTGGCGTTCTCCCGGCCCAGCGGGTTCCACGCCACCGCCGTCACCAGCGCCGGCCCCGCCGCCGCGAAGACGCGCTCGAGACGCGGGCTCGAGCCCGTGTCCGCCGTCCCGTCGTCGGCGCCGCCGCCGGCGGAGACGATCCACGTGTAGGAGACGGCCGTGCCGCGTCGGGCGTCGGCCGTCAGCGCGACGGCGGTGCCGACGGCGGCCGGGTTCGGCGCCGCCGCGACGCTCAGGTCGGCGACGCGGTCCAGCGCGGTGAAGTTGAGCGCGGCGGCGAGGACGCCGAGGCCGTTGCTGGCGCTCACCGCGACGACGTGCTCGCCGGACAGCGTGACGCTCCACAGCGACTCGCTCTGCTGCTGCTGCTGCTGCTGCCGGGACCCGGCAGCCGTCTCGTTGGTCTCCGCGCTCCTGCCCGTGGCCACGTGCCGGAAGGTCCACGCGAAGCTGACGCCGCTGCCGGCCCCCACGAGCGCCCGGCACCGCAGAACCCGCCCCGTCTCCCAGTAGCGCCCCTCCGCCAGCCCCTCGCACGTCACCGCGAGGTCGGCGATCCGCTCCTCGGCGGACACGGCCACGGCCGCCTCCTCGCGGCTCGCCGCGTTCTCCGCCACACACGTCACCGCGTGCGCCCCGGCCGTCGGGAAGGCCGTCTCGAAGCGGGAGCCGGCGCCGGCGGGGGGCAGGCAGTCGCGGCACGAGGACCACGCGAACGCGACCTCGTCGCCGGACTCGACGGTCGCCGAGAAGGCGGCGGGGACGCCCGTCTCCACCGTCGTGGCGCCGGGGCCCGCGACCGCCAGCCCGCGCACGGGCGCCAGCGCGGTGAGGTTGAGCCCGCCCACGGCGCGGCTCACGTCGTTGAAGACGGCGGCGGTGACGGCGAACGCCCCGCCGGTGGAGAAGGCGTGGGCGGCCGTGCCGTCGCCGCCGCGGCTCACGGCGCCGTCGCCGAAGTCCCAGGAGTACCGCAGCGCGGTGCCGGCGCTGGCGAGCGCGGCGAAGAGGTACGTGCGGTTGAGCGCCACGTGGAGCGGGGCGGCGCCGTCCGCCGTCACCCGCACCGTCCCCACCGCCTCCTGCACCTCGACCGGCGTCGCGGCGCCGCCGGCGCTGACGCCGTTGCTGACGTTCACGGCGGCGGTGAACGCGCCGGCGCCGGCGTACACGTGCCGGAACGGAGGCGCCAGCAGCACCTCGGGGGCGGAGCCGTCGCCGAACTCGAAGGTGTAGGCGCGGCCCTCGCCGGGGGGGTCGACGGCGACGCTGAACTCCGTCTCGTGGCCCAGCCGCGAGACGGCGCCGCCGGTCACCGCCAGCTCCACGCGCGCGATGGCGCCCCGCACGCACACCGCAAACCCCTGCCTCTCGCTGGCGCCCGACGGGCTGCTGACCACGAGGACGCCCGAGAAGTTGCCGGCGTCGGCGTAGGCGTGCTCCACCGCGGGGACGTCCACCCCCTCTGTCACGTGACCGTCGCCGAAGTCCCAGCGGAAGGAGAGGTTCCGCGCGAAGGGGCCGACGCTCGTGGACAGGCTCACGTCGGCGCCAGCCGCCACGCACCCCGGTGGCGCCAGCACGTCCGTCGGCCGGAGCCGGTACACCCAGACCGTCGCGGTGCCCGTCGCGGCGCCCAGCGCGTTGCTGGCGTTGGCGGTGACGCGGTAGGCTCCCTCGGCGGAGTAGTTGTGAGTCACCAGCGGGCGGCGCAGGTCCGCGTACACGGTGCCGTCCCCCACGTCGAAGTCCCAGCGGTCGGCCGAGCCGGTGGCCAGCGTGGCGGCGACGGTGGCCGGGGAGCCCAGGTCGACGGCGCCGGCGACGACCGTCACGCCGGACAGCCGGCGCAGCGCCGTCACGTTGGCGCTCGCCTCCGCGAGGCTCACGCCGTTGTCCGCCGCCACGCGGACGGCGTAGGTGGCGTCGCCGGCGAAGGCGTGCGTCACCCTGCCGGCGCCGCCCCGCGCCGGCGGGCCGTCCCCCAGGTCCCACGTGTAGACGACTCCGTGGCCGCCGGGCACGGCCACCGCCTCAAAGGTGACGGGGACGTCGGCCGGCACCACGCCGAGAGACGTTCCCCCTCCAGGAACGGCGGCGCCGGCGGGCAGCAGCCGGAGGAGCACGGCGGTGAGCGGCGAGCGCACGTCGATGGTGCTGACCGTCTGGAGGTGCTCGCGGTCCGTGATCGCCTCCACGGAGAGGTTCACCGAGCCTGGCACGAGCACACGCGCTGGATTACGCAATCGACGACGATTGGACGATCGTAGTGCGGGGTATGGCGCGTTGCGCTACGAACCCGGCGACCCGAGTTCGATTCCCGCTCACGGCCAACACCAGTGACGATTATCTGAAACGGTTCTGGGCCTCCCCTAGGTCGACTCAGCCTCAAATGAGTACCCAGTGCGGTGTGTAAACATTGCCGCTCGGGAGACAAAGGCGGCCGGGCGTGGTGTTTGGCCACCCACCTCCTCGTGCGCCGTGCCGGCCGTCATAGCTACCGCCGCTCGCTAACAGCACTTGCCCCAACAGTCTGTTAGGGCTGTACGGGGGAGATGTCTTTGTTGCGATTGGCGGTGTGGTGGTGGTGGTGCGTGCGCGTGTATCCGCCGGTGCCGGCCTCACCAGCCTCGGTGTAGGTGTGCGTCACGTTGTGCCGCAGAAGGACCCGCTCCACGCCGGGCTCGGGCCTGGGCAGCCAGGCCTCGTATGGCGGGCTCGCCCTCCACGTGGCGTTAGCGCTGCCGTCCCCAAAGCACCAGCTGCAGGGGCACACAAATACACGCAATAACAAAGTAGCAGAAAACTCAACTACAAACTATTTTTATTTGACCAGGTAAGGCCCACTGAGCTGTTTTTTTCAGAAGGGACCTGGGCCATCACGAATGGTAGCCCAATGAAAGAATACTCTAAACGTGTGACGTTTAGGGAAAAAAACGGAGGACCCAGAGAAAAATCCACGCGACCACGGGGAGAACAGACACGCAAACTCCAAATATCCAGCAGGTGTCAGGGTTGGGATCGAACCCACGTCCTCCTGTTTACCAGGCGAGGTTGTTAACATCTCACCACAGAGAGAGAGAGAGAGACACGCAAACTCAAAATACCCAGCAGCAGGCATCGTCAGGGTCGGGATCGAACCCACGACCTCCTGTACACCGGGCGAGGTAGTTAACATCTCGCCGCCGCTGCGCGAGATGCATGTTGCTGTTCATCCCGAGGCTCTCCTGGGACAAACAATCGCAACCACAACAACAACAACCACCACCACACCCACCGGAAGAGGACGGCCACGTTGGCGTCCACCCTGACGGTGGCGGCCACCTGGAGGCTGCCGTTGACGGGGACCACGGCGGGCGCGTCCAGAAGGGCGAGGGCGGCCAGCGGGTTCCTGGTGTCCGCGTGGATCTCCGCCTCCACCCACTCGCGGCTCACCGCATTCTCCGCCGTCACCTGGCTCGCCGGCGACAAACCCAGGGTGGCGGCGCGGTGCGGTGCGGCGCGTCAGCGCAGGTGGCGGGGGGGCGGTGGGGTGGTGGTGCAGTGAATCGGTGGTGCGGTTGAGCGGTGGGGCGGTGAGGCGTTAGGAAAGTCAGATGCTTTGGTGGCGGTATGGTGGGGCGGTCGTGTGGTGGAGCGGTGGTGTGGTTGAGTGGTGGTGTGGTTGAGTGGTGGTGTGGTTGAGTGGTGGTACAGTGAAGCGGTAGAGCGGTCAGATGCTTTGGCGGCGGTATGGTGGGGCGGTGGTGCGGTTGAACAGGTGGTGCGGTGGGCCGGTGGTGCGGTGAGGCAGTAGGGCGGTGAGACGCTTGGGCGGTGGTGCGGAAAGTATGGTGGTGCGTGGTAGTGCGGTGGTGCGGTGGTGCGGTGGGGCTGTACAGCTGTGGGACAGTGGTGCGGTGAGGCGGTGGTGTGGTCGGGCAGTGGGGCGGTGTTGTGGTTGGCCGGTAGTGCGGTTGAACGGTGGTGCGGTGGTGCGGTGGTGCGGTGGGGCTGTACAGCTGTGGGACAGTGGTGCGGTGAGGCGGTGGTGTGGTCGGGCAGTGGGGCGGTGTTGTGGTTGGCCGGTAGTGCGGTTGAACGGTGGTGCGGTGGTGCGGTGGGGCTGTACAGCTGTGGGACAGTGGTGCGGTGAGGCGGTGGTGTGGTCGGGCAGTGGGGCGGTGTTGTGGTTGGCCGGTAGTGCGGTTGAACGGTGGTGCGGTGGTGCGGTGGTGCGGTGGGGCTGTACAGCTGTGGGACAGTGGTGCGGTGAGGCGGTGGTGTGGTCGGGCAGTGGGGCGGTGTTGTGGTTGGCCGGTAGTGCGGTTGAACGGTGGTGCGGTGGTGCGGTGGTGCGGTGGGGCTGTACAGCTGTGGGACAGTGGTGCGGTGAGGCGGTGGTGTGGTCGGGCAGTGGGGCGGTGTTGTGGTTGGCCGGTAGTGCGGTTGAACGGTGGTGCGGTGGTGCGGTGGTGCGGTGGGGCTGTACAGCTGTGGGACAGTGGTGCGGTGAGGCGGTGGTGTGGTCGAGCAGTGGGGCGGTGTTGTGGTTGGCCGGTAGTGCGGTTGAACGGTGGTGCGGTGGTGCGGTGGTGCGGTGAACTCCGCTCCCATTTGTGAGGCACCTTGAGGCGGTAGACGGCGGGGTTGTGGAACACCAGGTTGTACTGCTGGCTGTTGTACGCAAAGACGGCGAGGCCGTCCAGCACCCACGTGTACGTCACCGACGTGCCCTCCGCCACCCTCGCTGAGAACACCTGGGGGGCGGGTGGAGAGGGTGGAGAGGGTGGAGAGGGTGTAGAGGGTGGAAAGGGAGGGAGGGAGAGGGAGAGGGAGGGGAGGGGAGGAGGGAGGGAGGCACATCTCAGGCAGGTGGACACCTCCCACCGCACCCCCCCACCACCGCCCCCCCACCACCCCCAGTGGAGTTTGAAGACAACGCGTAGGAATCGCAGAGAACGAGGAGCGCCCGGAATTACCGATCATTTAACCGGCCGCCTGTGATCCGGCGCTGTGGAGGCAGCGGCGAGGGTCGGTGGATTGCACACGGATTTTGGTGACACTCCCTCCCATTTACCCGTGGGTGGGCGCCGTACCCCTGGCTCTACCAGGAGACATGACCCCACGTGACCCCCACATGACCTCACGTGACCTGTGACTCCACGTGACCCCCAGGTGACCTCCACATGACCTCACGTGACCTCAATGTGACCTCCACGTGACCTCACGTGACCCCCCTCATGACCCCGCGGGACCCCACGTGACCCCGTGCGACCCCCACGACCCCACAGGACGTGGCGTACCAGCGTCACGTCGACGAGCACCCTCTGCGCGCCTCCGCCGCCGCCGGCGGGCAGCATGGCGAGCCCGGCGACGGGCTGCTCGGCCTGCACCGTCACGACGGCGCTCTCCTCGCTCAGCCCGTTGCCGGCGTTCGCCCGCAGAGAATACGTCCCCGCCTCCCGCACCGGCGCCCGCAGCGCCGCGAACTCGCCGCCCAGCCTGGCGCACGCCTGGGACGTCGTCGACGGGGATGTCGCCGCCGCCGTCGTCAGCTCGGCCGGGCACGCCGCCGAGAACGGAGCCGCGCCGTCGGAGACGCCGCGGGCGCCGCTCAGGAGCCAGCGCAGGACGGCGCCCGACCCCGCGTCGACGCGGAACACGAACGGGGAGCCGGCCGACACGTTCACGTAGACGGCGCCGCCGCCGGCGGCCTTGGCCCGCGGGCTCGCCAGCCTCAGCCCCGTCACCGGCGGACGGAACTCCACCGTGCAGCCGGCGCCGCCCCCGTCGCCGACGGGGTTGCCGAGGCTCGCGTCGTAGGTGCGCGCGCCGGGCAGCGCGGCCGCCGACGCCAGCGCGGCGTCCAGGGAGGGGAGGCTGGCGCCGTCGGTGTAGAGCGCTCGCAGGTTGCAGGCGCAGCCGTCGCGCAGCCGCCAGGCGCCGGCGCCGTCGATGGCGACGCCGGCCGACAGGTTCGCGGGGGCCCAGCCGGCGGGGCGGTCGCGGGTGAGGCAGGCCTGCCGCCAGGGAGACGGCGGGGCCGAGGGTGGGCAGTCGAGCAGAGGGGCGCCGGCGTCGTGCTGCAGCGCCAGCACGAGGTCTGGCGAGACTTCCAGTCCCGCGGGGCCCAGCACGATCTGGGGGGGGGGGAGCAACGCTAAGGGTGGGCTCCAGCGCTTGCGGCACTGGCGGCGGCGGTGTTCGCGGTGGTGCTAGCGGCCGTTACCGTTGTGCCCGTGCAGTGGTGATGTGGTGGTCACGTGACAGCTCGCAAGGTATACGGATGGAAGTTGTGCCACCCACCCACCCACCCAAACCTACACTCACCCAAAGCAAAAAACACCCACCCACACCCGAACCCACGCATCCAACCATCCACACCAAAACCCAAAGACAAAGATCCCCCGTATAGCCTTAATAGACTGTAGGGGCAAGTGCTGTTAGCACGCACCTATAAAGGCCGGCACGGCAAACGAGGGGGTGGGTGGCCAACACCACCTACCGATACCCACGGACCAAAACCCAACCACTACACCACCCACCCACCCGAACCATCCACGCACCCATCCACACCTAAACCCAACCACTACACCACCCACCCACCCAACCATCCACGCACCCATCCACACCGAAACCCAACCACTACACCACCCACCCACCCAACCATCCACGCACCCATCCACACCTAAACCCAACCATTACACCACCCACCCAACCATCCATGCACCCATCCACACCTAACCCCAACCACTACACCACCCACCCAACCATCCACGCACCAATCCACACCTAAACCCAACCACTACACCACCCACCCAACCATCCACGCACCCATCCACACCTAAACCCAACCACCCACCAACCCCTCTGCGTGCAGCGATCCGTGTCTGTGCCCAGCCCGCGCGAGCGCGCACGCCCCTGCTGCGATGGCGGGTGTTGCCGTCGTGTGCGTGGGGCTAGCGGCGTCGGGCGCCGCCACCGCCCTGCGTCGGCTCACGTTCGCGTGCGTGGCCTCGCCGGCGTCCAGCAGAACCACCACCTCCCGCACCACGGCGTAGGCCGGCGGAGTCCACCGCTGCGACGACGCCGTCGACGCCGACGGAGCCGACGGAGCCGGCAGAGCCGACGACGATGACGCCGGCGGAGAGGTCGCGGCGGGATCGCCGGCGCCGCACGGCCGCCCCACGGGGACGCAGGCCGCAGACAAGCGGCACCACTGCAGGCCCGGCGAGCAAGGGCCGGCGGTCGCGTTGCAGGCGTCGGCGGCGTCAGCGACGCACGTGGAGAACGGGGACCAGGAGCGAGCGCAGCCTGCGCACGCGCCGGGGAGAGAGGACGCTCACGCACTCGGACCCGTTCTGTTGTTACAGTTCTTGTTGTTGTCACCACCACGCTGGTTCACGAATGAACGCCTCAATCACCAGCTCCTTCCCCCTCACTACCACCAACTCATCCCCCCCCACTACCACCAGCTACCCAATCACCCCCTCCACCAACTCATTCAGCCTCACTACCACCAGCTGCCCGATCACCACCTGTTGCTCAGTGTTACCCGGACGAGCCCCCCCCCCTCCCCCCGTGCGAGGCCCCCGTACCGGGGAGGGAGAGCGAGAGGCCCGGCCCGCAGTGCGGCCGCACGACCTGCAGCCGCAGCTGCACGGCGGAGCGTCGCTGCAGCACCGCCACCTCCAGCGACCGCACCACGCCGCCGTGCGCGAACCACAGGCCCGGGAACACCATCACCTGGGTGGGGGGGGGGGGGCAGGGGAGCGGGGCGGCGTGAGGGCAGCACGGGGAGGGGGGGGGGAGGGGGGGCAAGCGCTGTCAGCGGGGCGCCTGCGAAAGGCCGGCACGGCGTGGTCATGACGCCGTAACCGGGCCATCGTTATCCACCCGGTGCCGATGTTTACACGCGCAACGTACCGGGCGCTCGTGTGAGGCCGAGTCGGACCTGAGGGGAGGGTCGACGTTGGCCGTGAGCAGGAGTCGAACCTTGGGTCGCCGGGTTCGTAGCGCAGTGCGCTAACCGCTGCGCCACCGATCACTACGCACACTGCTCCCACGTGCTGGTGGTGAGCGGTAGTGGAGCGGTGAGCGCGCTGCTAACCCGGTGAACCCGAGTTCGATTCCCGCTCACGGCCATCGCCGGTGATGATTATTATCTAAACCGGTCCAGGACTTCCCCTACGTCTACTCAGCCACAAATGAGTACCCGGTGCGGTGCGTAAACATCGCCGTTGGGGAGACAAAGGCGGCCGGGCGTGGTGCTGGCCCCCCTTTCCGTTGTGCGGCGCCGTGCCGGCCTTCGTAGGCGCTGCTACTCGCTGACAGCACTTGCCCCGACAGTCTGTTGAGGCTACACGGGGGATCTTTGTCACAGTCACCGCTCCGCCCCCCCTCCCCTCGCTCTCTCTCTCTCGAACCTGCACGCTGGAGGCCGGCGTGGACGCTGGGTCCTCTGTCACGGTGACGTTGGCGACGGGCAGGTCAGCGGTGAAGGCCGGCGACCCCAGCAGGAAGAATCGCACGTCCTCCACAGACACTGGGGGAGGGGCGGGGGGTGGCGGCGACATCACCACGGCGTCAGGACAGCCTCAAGGCGGCCGGCTTGACCGATGACCCCGTCACTCGCTCGCTCGCCGGCGGTCAGTTGGCTCCGTATCGTGTGGTTCTATTGTTTGTTGTCCTTACTGGACGTCTGTGAACAAGAACTTTAAGGTTCATCGGATTCCTCGAGGATAAATACATATTCTGATTCTATCGCTAACCGCCCATGGTTACCGTTCACGTGAACTGCACTCGTTCGTTCGTTCAATCCGCGTGTGTCGAAGACTCTGTGTGTTCTCAGGCCTTAGACGGGCTTTGCTCATTGATAGATGAATATGTATTACAGGGTCGCCGCTGTGGTTTTACATTGGTGTTGTTTTTCGATGTAAAGCTTTCGTGACTGCAGGGATTCATCTTCTTGGTTCTTTCGGTAAAGTCACGTAGAAGGGAAGTAATAAAATAATAAAAATAAAACATTATAAAATAATTCTCACGACGGGGAGACGCTGTCTCCCCGACAGACCTGGTCTTCACCTGAGGGACGGCTGCTTGCGTTGTGGCCGAAACGTCGTGAGAATTATTTTATTATGTTTTATTTTTATTATTTTATTACTTCCCTTCTACGTGACTTTACCGAAAGAACCAAGAAGATTGGTGTTGCTGTTGAAATAGTGGCGAGCCGGAATCTTAGGCTATCCAGACTTTTCAGCCATCCGTACGAGTTCGGCGGATCCGGGATTTTGCCGGCGCGTCGTGAACGAGGTGCGCGACAAGCGGCGACCGCGGCGGCTCACCTCCCGGCTCGTAGCGGCACACGTACGGCAGCAGCTCGGCGCAGTTCTCCGTTCCCCAGCGGCCATGCTGACTCGCGATGGCTCGCACGCACCGCCCGCCGGGGCCCGGGTCTGCAGGGGTCACGCACGCGGGGTCAAAAGGTCGCTCCCCCCAACCCCCCGCTCCCCAGCGCGGCTGTGCTAGCAGCGCACGCGAGTTCAGAGACGTCGCGCTCACAGCTCAGAACGCGGCGGGAGAGTAAGCGGGAGACTTGGGCAGGACGCGTCACGGTGGGTGGCGGCCGTGGAGACGATCGCCGGAGGGGACGCGCAGCCGAAGGCAACGTTGCACAGGAGCCAAAGGTCGCTACCACCGCCGTCGTCGCCATCACCAATAACAGCACCATCACTGCCACCGCCATCGACACCACCCAGCGATCACTACCGCCAACAACAACAGCAGCCGTCATTCGCCACTAAGTCCCGGTGACGTCACCACGCTGCTGGCTAGAGGTCACGGTACAGACCCAGGTGTTACGGGT
Organism: Lampetra fluviatilis; assembly: GCF_964198595.1. NCBI lineage: Eukaryota > Metazoa > Chordata > Hyperoartia > Petromyzontiformes > Petromyzontidae > Lampetra > Lampetra fluviatilis. Next base: position 7,607,536 of record NC_136332.1, on the reverse strand, counting down.
CCATTACCGAGATGACCGGCAGATGCACCACCTGTGCTCCTCACTCTGCCAATTTGCCGCATTTTAGTTACCCGACGCTTCACTCGTTGTGAGCCCCGCTCATCCCACCCCTGCACCACCATCACCATCGCCGCTACACCACTGTCACCACCATCACCATCGCCGCCACCACCACCGCCGTCACTCATCATCAACACCATTGCCACCAACACCACCGCACCATTGCCACCAACACGACCAACACCACCGCCACCACCAACACCACCGCCACCACCAACACCACCGCCACCACCAACACCACCACCAACATCACCGCCACCACCAACACCACCGCCACTAAGACCACCAACACCACCGCCACCGTTGCGGCACCCCACCTCGCAGCATGCTGGGCTCGCCGGTCGCCCACTCCTCGAACCGCTCGGACGTGCGGGCGTCCGCCCAGAGCAGGGTGCCCGGAGACTCGGTGTCGCTCAAGCCCAGCCACACACTGGAGCTGCTGTCACAGGTGGCACAGACAGAGATCCCCCTTGAAGCCTCCACGGGCTGTTGGGTCAAGTACTGCAACATTGGAAGGTCGCACTCGTTACACACAAAGTGCTCGCCACAAGTGAACCACAATCACCTCGCTGCCGATCTCGTCAAGCAGCATAAATGATCGTCCCTGCAGTCACGGAAACTTCAAGTCTAGATTACTTCGCTCTTGTTTGCAGCATCAGCATCAGCGGTAGCGGCAGCAGCAGCGGCAGCGGCAGCAGCAGCAGCAGCAGCAGCATCAACAGCAGCAGCAGCAGCGGCAGCAGCAGCAGCGGCAGCAGCAGCAGCAGCGGCAGCAACAGCAGCAGCGGCAGCAATGGCAGCAGCAGCAGCGGCGGCAGCAGCGGCAGCAGCAGCAGCAGCAGCAGCGGCAGCAGCGGCAGCAGCAGCAGCAGCAGCGGCGGCAGCAGCAGCAGCAGCATCAGCATCAGCAGCAGCAGCAGCGGCGGCTTTTGGCGGCTCAGCCGTCGAGCAAAGGCGGCAGTCACCGCGGCGCTTTCAGATGCGCTTCCGCGGCCGTCTGGAACGCTCTTCCGCCTGATGTTAGGCAGCCACTGGAGCTATGCAACTTAAACATCATCATCTAGATCGACAAACTCATTTCTTCAGCACTGTTTTTTGTTGCGTTTAGTTTGTCGTCTTTCATCGGGAAGTTGACCTGCAGCATCGTTGAGGAATCGTTTGTGATGGCTAGGTCGCTTACTTGGTAAAATAGCAAAATAATGTTTAAACATATTCTTGGTTCTTTCGGTAAAGTCACGTAGAAGGGAAATAATAAAATAATAATTTGAAAAAAACGCCACTTTTTCCAAATTTTCTTGCTGTGGATTTCACACCTGATGATGATTGCTTGTGTTGCAGTTTGATATTTTAATTATTTTATTATTTCCCTTCTACGTGACTTTACCGAAAGAACCAAAAATACGAATCCCCGCAGTCACGAAAGCTTTAAATCAAAAATGTTTAAACAGTTTAAACATTGCGATGTTTGGCCATGGCTTCCGCGAGCGAGCCCTTGGCTCCGCGTGGGAGGAGACCGTTTGGCGCTCGCGAGTTTCGCACGAACGTGTCGGACAACCCCGCCGAAGCTCGCCACGGCGACGCCAAATCACAGGCCTTGCGAGCCTGTCGGCGCTCGGCACGATCCTGCGCTCGGCACGACCGCCCCCCCCCACCCCCTCACGGACCTGTTTGAGAGCGCCGTCACCAGCCGCTGCGTGGCGTCGTCGGCGACGACGGCGAGGTCCCCGCCGGGACTCCGCCGGCACTGGGCCCGGGCGTCGTGCCAGCTCGCCGGCGCGGTCACCAGCAGGAAGCAGGGCCGCCCCCCCTCGGCGTCGGCGGCGTCGTCGCTCGTGCGGCCCCCAGCGGGGCACGCCGGAGAGTCTGCGGCGACGGGGACAGAACGGCACCGGTGGTTTTTGGGGGTTAGGTGGCGGTGTGTGTGTCGGTGTGTGTGTGTGTTGGCACAGTAGGGGGCACAGGTGGTGCATCAGGCAGTCGTCTCGGTCATCTCAGTCAGTCGACCCGTGGCACCTGCTGGGTCTGCCCCATGACCTCCTGCCAGCCACCCTCCCCTCCCCACCCAGCCCTCCCCTCCCCACCCAGCCCTTCCCTCCCCACCGAGCCCCTCCCCACCCTCCCCTCTCCACCCAACCCCACCCATCCCATTTTTGGATGCATGACGGACGGACACAATAATCCCCTGTGGGCTGGTGTAACCAGGAGGTTATTACCAGTAAGACGTCCAAACTAATTGCCTTTCAACGATCCCGGGAACACGAACAGGAGCGGGTGACGTAGCCCCTTTGCCGTAGCAGCGCCGACGATTGGGAACAACCTCGTTTTCTCCCTTCCCATCTCCAGGATAAATACTGAACACCGGTTCCGATCCCGGAGGCACGCAAACGACAGGGCCCGCCGCCAGCCAAGCGGGGGGAAGGAATGCGCGCGTGTGTGAATCATCACCGCTCGTGACGTAACGCACCTCCGGAGAAGGAACCCCACGCACCCCCGACCCCGGGCCAGCGATGATAAGCCTGCCGCTAGCGCCCCCCTCTACACCCCCACCCCACCCCAACCCCGCTAGCCCGCCAGCCCTGACGGCACCGCTTCACGCAATACGTCCCCCGTCTCGATTTAAAGCTTTCGTGACTGCAGAGATTCATCTTCTTGGTTCTTTCGGCAAAGTCACGTAGAAGGGAAGTAATAAAATAATAAAAATAAAACATTATCAAATAATTATCACGACGTTTCGGCCGCAACGCAAGCAGCCGTGCTCAGGTGAAGAAGGACGGCTGCTTGCGTTGTGGCCGAAACGTCGTGAGAATTATTTCATTATGTTTTATTTTTATTATTTTATTACTTCCCTTCTACGTGACTTTACCGAAAGAACCAAGAAGACGTCCCCCGTCGTTGCTCCGTCGAGACGGCGCGTGCCGTGGCTTCTCTTGTGCGCGGTGGCCGGTCTTGTGAACGGTGCGGAGCGGCGGCCGAGGTGGTCGAAGAGTCCAGATCATTGCGGAGTCAGGAGGAGGGGCGTGGTAATCGTCGCTGTGATGATGTCTTCTCCTTCGTGTATATCTTTACTGTGTGAGTCTATGGGTCTCTGTGTGAGTCTATGTGTCTCTGTGAGTCTATGGGTCTCTGTGTGAGTCTATGGGTCTCTGTGTGAGTCTATGTGTCTCTGTGAGTCTATGGGTCTCTGTGTGAGTCTATAGGTCTCTGTGTGAGTCTATGGGTCTCTGCGTGAGTATATGGATTTCTGTGTGAGTCTATGGGTCTCTGTGCTAGTCTATGGGGTCTCTGTGGGAATCTGTAAATCTCTATGTGAGTTTATGATTCTCTGTATGAGTCTATGGGTCTCTGTGTGAATATGTAGAAATCTTCGTGATTCTGTGGGTCTCTGTGTGAGTCTGTGGGTCTCGGCGTAGCGCAACAGCTGTGAATAATTTACACCGAGACGTTTGAGCCTGCCGCCTGCGTCGCGAGTAGCAGGATAGTGAATCGCCGTGCCAATGCCTCAGTGCGTTCATTCGCAACATCCAACTTAACCGCTTCCGGCAACTGGTAACCGGTTCCGAAGACGCTCTGCCACGCGGGTTTCAGCATGGACAGCGCCACATTCTCCAGATGAGCACGGTTGGCTACGTGCGGCGCGACGGAAGTTAAACGTACGCATGCGCGCGCACTCTCCGTCTCTCCCCTCGCCGCTCCACTTCCTCCCCGTCCCTCCCCTAACCTCTGGTGACCCCCACGCACCCTCCGACGGGGCCAACCACTCCCCCCAGGCCTTGCCCCGCACAGCCGCCGCCGCCACCGAAACCATCGGTTCATCGCGCCGCCCGCGTAGCTGCGTTAAGGCGCCTTGAGCGAGGGCGCTCCACGGATGGCCAAGCGACGACATCCGCCGCTGCACGGCCGCGCTCCTCCTTAAGATCGCCCCCCACCCCCCCCCCCCCTCCCGGTGCTCCGAGTCACCGCGGCGGGCTCTGCGAATACGCGGCGACCTGACGCTCGCGGTGATCTTAGTGGGGGGCGGGGGGGGGGGGGAATGGGGGGTAAGGAGAGGGGGGGATGGGGAGAGGGGGGCAACCTTTAAAAAGGTCTAACACAGTTGCCGGGCGACGGGCCGTATCCTAGCGAGGTAAAGACGCCACCGTCCCCTTTATAAGATTCGACGGCCCCCTCGACGGAGCCGGAGACGGGGGGGCGGGGGGCAGAGGTCGCGTGTAAATCTGCCCAATAAAAGACTTCCCGGACACTGACAGAAACGTGCCCCCCCCCCACCACCACCACCCCTCCCTCCCGTGGGGGGCGCCGCTCGCTCGGCACCCCAAGGGACCAGAATGCCGAGCGGGGGACGCAACAAATAAATAAATAAAGTCCGCCTCCGGGCCCCCCGCACCCCCCGCCCCCCCCCTAAGTGCCATATTTGCCTCTCCACAATCCGGCATTGGAGTGTGAGCGGCAATCGGAACTTCCCAATGTAGCAGCAGCAGCAGCAGCAATATCCCTCCTGAACACTACTGGACTGGTGTGAAAGAAAGCTTCATAGCTCACCGGAGTCCTCCAGTTTACGCAAATATTCTGATCCGGATCCTGAAGACCTGAGACTCGGCGAGGCTTTGATGGGTAAATAATAAAGCCGGGCAGTGGCGGTAGGGGCCGCGATTGCAAGATGTTAACTGCCTCACCTGGTGTGCAGGAGGTCGTGGGTTCGATCTCGACCCTGACGCCTGCTGCTGTGTATTTGGAGTTTGCGTGTCTCTCTCTCTCTCATCATCATCACGGTGGCTAGGAATGTTAACTACCTCGCCTGGTATGCAGGCGATCGTGGGTTCGATCTCGACCCTGACGATGCCTGCTGCTGTATATTTGGAGCCTACGTTTCTCTCTCTCTCATCATCACGGTGGCTAGAAAATGTTAACTACCTCGCCTGGTATGCAGGCGATCGTGGGTTCGATCTCGACCCTGACGCCTGCTGCTGTATATTTGAAGTTTGCGTGTCTCTCTCTCATCATCATCACGGTGGCTAGGAAATGTTAACTACCTTGCCTGGTATGCAGGCGATCGTGGGTTCGATCTCGACCCTGACGCCTGCTGTTGTATATTTGGAGTTTGCGTGTCTCTCTCTCTCTCATCATCATCACGGTGGCTAGGAATGTTAACTACCTCGCCTGGTATGCAGGCGATCGTGGGTTCGATCTCGACCCTGACGATGCCTGCTGCTGTATATTTGGAGCCTACGTTTCTCTCTCTCTCATCATCACGGTGGCTAGAAAATGTTAACTACCTCGCCTGGTATGCAGGCGATCGTGGGTTCGATCTCGACCCTGACGCCTGCTGCTGTATATTTGAAGTTTGCGTGTCTCTCTCTCATCATCATCACGGTGGCTAGGAAATGTTAACTACCTTGCCTGGTATGCAGGCGATCGTGGGTTCGATCTCGACCCTGACGCCTGCTGTTGTATATTTGGAGTTTGCGTCTCTCTCTCTCTCTCTCATCATCACCACGGTGGCTAGGAAATGTTAACTACCTCGCCTGGTATGCAGGCGATCGTGGGTTCGATCTCGACCCTGATGCCTGCTGCTGTATATTTGGAGTTTGCGTCTCTCTCTCTCTCTCATCATCATGGTGGCTAGGAAATGTTAACTACCTTGCCTGGTATACAGGCGATCGTGGGTTTGATGCGGTGTCTCTCTCCCCGTTTAGAGAATTTGGCTGCTATAAATGTTCACACGATGATGAGCCACTACGTTGAGGTCTCATTTGTGGCCAGGTCGCTTCTGACAAAAGAGCCGTATGGCCCAGTGGGGCCTTACCTGCTAAAATAAATGATGGTTTAATTAATTTAGTTTAAATTTTGATTTAAAGCTTTCGTGACTGCAGGGATTCAAATTCTTGTTCTTTCGGTAAAGTCACGTAGAAGGGAAATAATACAATTATATAAGTATAAAACAATCAAAATTCTCACGACGTTTCGACTGCAACACAAGCAATCATCATCAGGTGTAAAATCCACAGCAAGACAATTTGAAAATTTAAAAATTTTCTTTCTGTGGATTTCACACCTGATGATGATTTATTGTGTTGCAGTCGAAACGTCGTGAGAATTTGTATTGTTTTATATTAATATTATTTTATTATTTATTTAGTTTAGTTCAACAGTTTTAATCTACAGATTTCGTCGAGTTTCTTTTGCGGTGACGTAAAAAGAAAACCCCACACCTCGGCAGAACACCGGGACGTGCGCGTGGGTCACAGCGCCATCGCCGATGCCGCACGGCTACAGACACGAGCACGTGGCAACGGCCGAGTTGCGAGCGGTGGCGAGTGTGGAACAGTCGGACTGGTCAATGAGGACGTTCTCCAAAGACGCGGGTGCTGCGCAGGCGAAGGCCCCTGGGACAGAGAAAGCGTGGAACGCGGCCGGAAGCAGCGCCACCGACAATCGCCCAAACTCTGTGGTCCTATATGGGGACGCTTGGCCATCAACGCGACCCACGCTGCGCCGGGCCGCGCGATGAACGAAGCGCGACACGGGCAACAGGCCGTTGGGGCAAGCGCTGTTAGCGAGTAGCAGCACCTGTGAAGGCCGGCACGGCGCACGAGGGGGTGGGTGGCCAGCCTTCGTCTCGCCAGTGGGAGGCAACGTTTACTACACACCGCACACCAGGTACTCAATTGAGACCGAGTCTACATAGGGGAGGGGGCCCAGGGTCGGTTCAGATATTCGCCACTATAATTGGCCGTGAGCTCGGGGTCGCCACGTTCGCAGCGCGGCGCGCGCTAACTGCTGCGCCGCCGCTCCCCACGTTGGGTGCAACGTAGCCGCTTGTTTTCCCACTCTGCCACGCACGGCGCTGAACTGCTGAACTCGGAAACCTTCGGATGTAAAGAAAAAAGGAGAGAGAGAGTGAGTGGAGGGGAGAAAAGAAAGGCAGCAGCAACAAAAAAAACCCCAGAGTCAACGGGGAAGAGCGAGCGAGCGAGCGTCTCCGTCGCTCCGTAGCCGTGGCGACGCAAGCTCTTCGCACAACAACACACGCACACACACGCACACGCACGCACACACGCACATCCCCCACCCGCGCTGCGTGGACAGAGGGGGAGAGATGCGCGGGAGAGGGGGGGGGCAGCATTTGTCGGCGCTAACTCGGGTTGCCGCGTGATGGTGTGACTACGACGCAGCATCCGATACACGCTTGGTGCATGTGCGTGTTTATGCATTATGGATAGGCACCGGGCGTCTGTGTTCAACGCAGATCCTGAGCACAGGCCCAAGCGGGAACACAATGTCAAGCGGCACGCAGCAAACGGAGTTGAAATGGCTTCGGGGTTTTTTAACGTGGCTCTTTAGAGGTTTTGAAAAAGAGAGGATTCCGTGAGTGGAGCAGCGTGAGGGAAGAGGCAGATAGAGAGGCGAGGTGACCTGCAGCGTGGTGAGTGGGTGAGTGAGTGGGTGGGTGGGTGGGTGGTTGGGTGAGTGGGTGAGTGAGTGGGTGGTTGGGTGGGTGAGTGAGTGGGTGGTTGGGTGGATGGCTGGGTGGGTGAGTGAGTGAGTGGGTGGTTGGGTGAATGGCTGGGTTGGTGAGTGAGTGGGTGGTTGGGTGGTTGGGTGGATGGCTGGGTGGGTAAGTGAGTGGGTGGTTGTGTGGGTGGTTGGGTGGGTGAGTGAGTGGGTGGTTGGGTGGCTGGCTGGGTGGGTGAGTGAGTGGGTGGGTGGTTGAGTGGCTGGCTGGGTGGGTGGGTGAGTGGGTGGTTGGGTGGGTGGCTGGGTGGGTGAGTGAGTGGGTGGGTGGTTGAGTGGCTGGCTGGGTGGGTGAGTGAGTGAGTGGGTGGTTGGGTGGCTGGCTGGGTGGGTGAGTGAGTGGGTGGTTGGGTGGCTGGCTGTGTGGGTGAGTGACTGCCTGAGTGGGTGAGTGTGAATGAGTGAGTGGGAGAATGTGCGTGACGCTCACAACAATGAGCAGAGCGCCGGGCGGATAAAACGAGGCAAGGTGGCACCGTAGGAAGCAGAGGTGGTGCATCTGCCAGTCATTTCAGTTCGTCAACCCATGGCATCTGGGTTTGTTCCATGACCTCCTGCACCTAGCCTGGCACAGCAGTCAACCCCATGGCACCTGGGTCTGTCCCATGACCTCCTGCCTGCAGAGGGCCTCAAGGTGCACCTAGGCTGGCACAAGCGCTGTGGTGATGTCGCCGCCACTTAGTAGTGAAGGCCGGTTGTCGTCGTTGTTGTGGTATGTGTGTTGCGTGTGTGTTGCGCGTATGTGTGCGCGTGTGTGTGTTGCGTGTGTGTTGTGTGTGTGTTGTGTGTGTGTGTGTTGTGCGTGTGTGTTGTGTGTGTTGTGTGTGCGTGTGTGTTGCGCGTGTGTGTGTGTTGTGCGTGTGTTGTGCGTGTGTTGTGTGTGTGTTGTGCGTGTGTGTTGTGCGTGTGTGTTGTGTGTGTGTTGTGTGTGTGTGTGTTGTGCGTGTGTGTTGTGTGTGTGTTGTGTGTGTGTGTGTTGTGCGTGTGTGTTGTGTGTGTTGTGTGTGCGTGTGTGTTGCGCGTGTGCGTATGTTGTGCGTGTGAGTTGTGCGTGTGTGTGGTGTGTGTTGTGTGTGTGTTGTGTGTGTGTTGCTTGTGTGTGTTGTGCATGTGTGTTGTGCGTGTGTTGTGCGTGTGTGTTGTGCGTGTGTTGTGCGTGTGAGTTGTGCGTGTGTGTGGTGTGTGTGTGTTGTGTGTGTGTTGCTTGTGTGTGTTGTGCGTGTGTGTTGTGCGTGTGTGTTGTGCGTGTGTGTTGTGTGTGTGTGTTGTGTGTGTGTTGTGTGTGTGTTGTGCGTGTGTGTTGTGCGTGTGTGTTGTGCGTGTGTGTTGTGTGTGTGTTGTGTGTGAGTTGTGCGTGTGTGTGGTGTGTGTGTGTGTTGCTTGTGTGTGTTGTGCGTGTGTGTTGTGCGTGTGTGTTGTGCGTGTGTGTTGTGTGTGTGTGTTGTGTGTGTTGTGCGTGTGTGTGTGTCGTGTGTGTTGTGCGTGTGTGTTGTGCGTGTGTGTTGTGCGTGTGTTGTTGAGTGCGCCATTGGTCACTGCCGTAAAACGTGACACGGGAGCTCAGCCAGGGCAGCCGGGGAGGCGTGCGGGTGGGAGGGGCAGCAGCTGCGTTAACGACGGTCGGCGGACACGCCGACACACGAAACAAAGACAAAGATCCCCGTGTAGTCTCTAATGGAATGTCGAGGCAGGCGCCGTCAGCAAGCGGGGCCCACGAATGCCGCGCCCGTGACCGTGAACGAACCCCGTGACCTGTGGCGCCGGTAGAACGGGAACCCGGTGACTCACCGTGCTGGACGGTGCCGTCCGCCTCCCTCACGGACCAACGGGCCCTCGCGCCGGTGCCGCTCCGGCTGACGGCGGCCACGCCGCCTCCGCCCCCGGTCAGCGCCGCCTTGGGGCACCGCAGCTCCGGCGGCAGCAGCACCGGCATCGCCACCGTCACGTTGGTCGCCGCGGCGACGGCGGCGGTCGACGTCGACCCGCCGCCTCCGCCGCCGCTCACGCTCACCGTCACGGCGTAGGTGCCGGGCAGCGCGAACTTGTGCCGCGCGGCGGCGCCGCCGGCGACTTCCAGCGGCGCCGCGCCGTCGCCGAAATCCCAGCGGGCGAGCCAGCCGGCGCCGGGGTCGTGCCAGGGCGCGACGCGAAACTCGGCCGTCTCGAAGACGCTGAACGGGCGCAGGCCGCGGAAGGACGCTCCCGAGCGGACGTGCACCGGCGGCGCCACCACGACGCGACCGCACACGGCGCGGCTCGCCGGGTAGCCCGTCGAGCACACGGCGGCGCAGTCGGGCGCCGCCGGCGGGGAGCCGCCCGCGTCGCCGCACAGGCACAGGAAGTTGAGCGCCGGGTCGGAGGAGAAGTAGGCGAGGCGGCGGCGGGCGCAGGCGGCGTTGCAGCCGAGCTCGTCGTGCGCGTCCTCGTCCACGGCCGAGAAGATGAGCGTCGAGGCCGGGCGCAAGCAGGCTACGTAGTCGGCAGCTGGGCGTCAAGCGGGGGGTCAGGGGGACACGGCGCAGGTGAGACCACCACCACCGTCATCAGCGTCGTCGTCGTCGCTATCGACGTGATCGTCGTCGGCGTCGTCGTCATCACGGTTGTGACGACGTCGTGGCCCGGCAGTTGGTGGCATCATCATCATCATCATCACCAGGCAGCATCGTCACGGACAGCATCGTTACACACAGCATTGCTAGATGCACCATGGTCACACACAGCATCACCACACACAGCATCACCACACACAGCATCACTACACGCAGCGTCGCTACACACAGCATCGCTAGACACAGCATCACTACACACAACATCACTACACACAGCGTCGCTACACGCAGCATCATCAAAGGCAGCATCGTCACGCGCTGCACTAGTGCCGTTTGTTGCTGTGCGTGATTCTCTGCGGCGAGCGTGACGTGTCTGTGCGGTGACTGCACGGCGAGCGTTGCGTCCCCCCGGGGCGCCACCTACCGCAGACGGCGCTGGAGAAGTTGGCGGCGGTGACGGGCGTGTGGGCCAGGCGGTCCGGCAGGGCGCACAGCGAGCGCAACGGCCGCGCCAGCGCCACTCTGCCGGCGCGTGCCGGCGCCACCAGCCACCGGGGCAGCCACGCCAGCTCACAGCCGCAGTCCAGCGGGTTCCCGCTCACGTCCCTGTGAGGGCGGGACAAAGACAAAGGTCCCCCACCCCCCCCGTAGCCTTCACAAAGTGTCGGGGCAAGTGCTGTTCGCGTGAGCGTCCACAAAGGCCGACAGAGCGCACGAAGAGGCCAGCACCGGCGCTGATGCTTACACGCCGTGGCAGGTACTCATTTAAGGCTGAGTCCGCCTAGGTGTGGCCCAGTGCCGCTTCAAATATTCGCCACGGTTATACTGGTAGGAACCTCCTGGTTACACCAGCCCACAGGGGATTATTGTGTCCGTCCGTTGTGCAGGGGGGGGGCTGGGTGGGGAGGGAGGGGCTGGGTGGTGTGGGGAGGGTGGGGAGGGGCTGGGTGGGGAGGGAGGGGCTGGGTGGGGAGGGTGGGGCTGGGAGGAGCTACATCTCTGAGCAGTGCTGTTTGTTGCTGGGCGTTTGACGTTTCGGGCCTGTGCTCAGCAACTGAGTCCACAGATATATAATGCTTCGTGTGTGTTGATCTAAGGAAATGCGCTGGCAATCAAATCACTCGGCAGGGGATTGGCGGGGTCGCACAGAGGCCAGAGTCCACGACGCGACTTACAGCACGGCGAGGCTGGTGAGGTTGTCGAAGACGCCGTTGGGCAGCGTGCCGATCTGATTGTCGCTCAGATCCCTGCGGGAGGAGGAGACACGACGTCCGATAAAGCGACGCCCCGCGGAACCGGCGGCAGAGGGGGGAGAACGTACAAACTCCACGCGCCGAGGCGGCAACCCAACGTGGGGATCGAACCCAGACTGTCGCTGCTCCGGGGGCGGCGCGAGCGTTGCCGCCCCGCCAGAGGTCGCAACCGGGTACCCGATACCCGTACCCTACTCGATACCCGTACTCGTACCCGGCCGGGTACGAGTACGGGTACCCGTTTGCGACCCTGGTGCGGCCGGGTACGGGTAGGCCATGAATCACTGGTGAGTAACCGTTTGTCGATCATTTCGGGTAGGGTACGGGTACGGGTAGGGAACGGGTACCCGTACCCAGCCGGGTACGGGTACCCATTTGCGACCCTGGTGCGGCCGGGTACGGGTACGGGTAAGGAATCAAAACCCGTTTGCGACCTCTGTGCCCCGCCGCCCTACACACGCACGCCGCGCGTAACGGTCCCCGCCACTCCCCCCGCCCCCGCCCCACCACCACCGCCGTCATCACAACGGTGGCAGCGAGGCTCCTCCCGGCGGCGCGTGCGTGTCCCGACAGGCCCGGCCCGGGACATGCGCCACCCTGGCACCGCACCGCCGCGCTAACCGTCGCTCGTCCCGCGGGGCCGTGACACGGGGAGTGCCGTCCCGGCGACGGGGCGGCGGACACGCGCCTAATCACCCGTCGGGGCTGTCCCGCAAAGACAAAACAAATATCCCCTCCCCGTGTAGCCTTAACAGACTGTTGGGGCAAGTGCTGTCAGCGAGGGGCGCCTGTGAACGCCAGCGTGGCGCACGAGGCGGTGGGTGGCCAGCACCACGCCCGGCCGCCTTTGTCTCTCTCTGGTGGCGATGTTTACACGCCGCACCGGGTACTCATTTATGGCTGAATAGAACTCGGGGAGGGCCGTTTCTGACAATCGTCACTGGTGTCGGCCGTGAGCGGGAATCCAACTCGGGACGCCGGGTTCTGAGCGCGGCGCGCTAACCGCTCCACCGCCACTCCACACTCACTCACGCATGCACGCACGCACACACGCACGCACACACGCACACACGCACGCACACACGCACGCACAACGCTCCTCACACTCTGCAGAACACGGGGGGGGGGGGGGCGGAAGAAACAAACTCCACGAAGAAAGTGGCATCAAAGTCGGGAACGGAAGCCAGGGCCCCCCCTTCTCGCTGCGAGGTACGAGCGTTGCCACTGAACCACCACCCCCTGCCGCCCTCAGCACGTCTTTGTTGAGTTCATCTCGTACTCTTTGGTTGTCGGTAAAGTCACGTAGGTGTAAGATAACATAAATTAAATCACGACGTTTCGATTGCAACACAAGCTGTGGTTTTCCCACCTGATGACGATTGCTTGTGTTGCAATCGAAACGTCGTGATTTAATTTTATTATTTTCTACCCACGTGACTTTACCGAAAGAACCAAAGAGTATGGATATCCCTGCAGTCACGAAAACTTTCAAATCTTAGATTAATCTGACTCCTTGCAACGGCCGATGGTTTACCAGCTATTTTACGCGGGAGAAAAACGCGCAAAGACAAAACGATTTTCCCATAAATAGCGTCGCGACAGAGTGTGGCGAGAGACAATTTCCCCGCCGCGTTACCGTATCACTCCGCGTACCGTATCGCTGTACCGCTCAGCTCAAGAAAGTAGTTCGTCGTCTTCCGCTGCTAAACCGCGTTGTAACGGCGTGCGCGCTCTGCCTTGTAACGTAAGTGACGCGTCGCGTGAGAACACACGCCGAGCGACGATTTAGGAATATTTGCACAACTGACGAAACGCGGAACTTAGCGGTCGTAGAAGAGACGGGATGCACGCGACCCAGGCGGGGCACGGACACGCGACTCACAGCACGAGCAGCGAGGTCATGTCGCGGAAGGCGTGCACGCCGAGGCGAAAGATCTTGTTGTCCGTCAGATTCCTGGGGAAACGCAACGGGACGCACGGACAGACACGCACCTTTCACCGCAGGCGACGGCCCACGGAGGCTCGCACACACAAAGCGCTAGGCCAGGAAGCAACCACCAATCACCTCGCCGCTGATCTCGTTAAGGAGCATAAGCCGTCGTCACGCGACACTCCGCTCGTCATCGCAGCGGCGGCGGCGGCTTTTGGCTGAGCCGTCGAAGAAAGACGGTGGCCACGGCATCGCGAGACGCTTTCAGATGCGCTCTTGCGGACGTCTGGAACGCTCTTCCTTTCGGTATTAGGAAGCCACATTTTGTGTTTAGTTTGTTGAGCTTCCCCACACTTCTAATTAACACGGTTGGCTATGTACAGTGCGAAAGAAGTTCTATGTAAATGCATCGCTATTCCTCGCTGTGCCGCTCTGTCCACATGTGGATGAAGATCGATGTGGTGATGTCACAAACCTGCGTGTGTTCTCTACTCCACCTGTTCCTCTCTCTCTGTATCTCTCAGTGCAATTCCCAGCGTGCATCTCTCCTCCACGCTCCTGTCACCATCACCATGGTCTATCTACTGCTCGATGAAGATCAATGTGATGACATTGACCTCTGCGTGCGCGTGTCCTCTAAACCACGTGTTCCTCTCTCTGCATCTCTCAGTGCAATTCCCAGCGTGCATCTCTCCACCACGCTCCTATCACCATCACCATGGACGATGAAGATCATTGTGATGACATTGACCTCTGCGTGCGCGTGTCCTCTAAACCACGTGTTCCTCTCTCTCTGCATCTCTCAGTGCAATTCCCAGCGTGCATCTCTCCACCACGCTCCTGTCACGATCACCATGGTCGATGAAGATCAATGTGATGACATTGACCTCTGCGTGCGCGTGTCCTCTAAACCACGTGTTCCTCTCTCTGCCTCTCAGTGCCGCCCCGAGCACGCGTCTCTCCGTGCTTCTCTCCCGCACCGAGACCCGGCCTCGTTAAAAACCCGAACTGGAACCGGGCCGCCGCTCGGCGGGTTCGGTGCGCGCGAGCGTGGAGCCAGGGCGGCCCGGTCCGAAGAACTCACAGCACGGAGAGGGAGTGCGCGACACGCGACAGGACGTCCTCCTCCAACTCCTGGATGTTGTTGTGCGACAGGTCCCTGGCAAGACACGACACACACCAAATACAAAGATCGTCGGTTTCACCTTAACAAACGTTTGGGGCAGGTGCTGCTAGGGAGCACCGATAAAACTCAACAAAAACTCTTCTTGGTTCTTTCGGTAAAGTCACGTAGAAGGGAAATAATAAAATAAGAATAATAAAACATAATAAAATTTAATAAAAAAATATGTATTATTTTATTACTTTCCTTCTACGTGACTTTACCGAAAGAACCAAGAAGATGAATCCCTGCAGTCACGAAAGCTTTAAATCGAAATTCAACCAAAACTATTTGTAGTTGACCAGGTAAGGCCCACTGACCACGGGTAGAGGAATCACTCGCCACTTACGTTACACGGCCGTGATTCGAACTCTCAGGTCGCCAGGATCGTAGCGTAGCGCATCGACCACCACACCACCAATCCGCACAACGATAACACGCAATCATCATTGCCATTCGCCACTGACGGTAACGTCACCACGGTGCTCGTACAAGGCTAGGTACACTTTGAGGCCATCACGTGACATGTGGAAGGCTCGCTGCTGACAGGAGGTCACGGGACAGACCCAGCAGGTGCCATGGGTTAACTGCCTGAGATGACTGGCAGTTGCTCCCTACTCTGCTAACTGCATTTTAGCCACCCGGCGCTCCGCTCATTGTTGTGAGCATCGCTCCTCTGCCCTCCGTTGTTGTTGGAGGGGGCGACTGCCTTCAACAGCCCAGTAGCAGCGTCCTTCACGGGCATCCTCCACGGACGAACACATAGAATCAGACACGCACAAAGCTAAACCGGGCGTGCTTTCTAGACACCGACGCACAACAATAGGGGGATAATCTGCTATCGCAAGCTGTGCCACCACTCTTCTCCCATTACGGCAAGAATAACTCTTCGCAGGTCTCACCGCCGCGGCCCAAAGCAACGTGGACGTTCTCGTTCCCCAGTAACGGGCTTTGAAATCATCTCCAGCTACACCCATTTTCCACAGCCCCGTGTTTTTGAACGCAATTTCGCATCTCGGAATACTTGTTTTCCTCCGTGCGTGCGTCTGCGTGCGTCTGCGTGCGTGAGCGGTAGCGCAACGGTTTAGCGCGCTGCCCTACGGACCCGGCGACCCGAGTTCGATTCCCGCTCACGGCCACCAACACCGGTGACGATTGTCTGAATCGGTCCTGGGCCTCCCCGAGGTTGACTCAGCCTCAAATGAGCACCCGGTGCGATGTTGTAAACATCGCCACTGGGGAGACAAAGGCGGCCGGGCGAGGTGCTGGCCACCCACCCCCTCGTGTGCCACAGTGCCGCTAACAGCTAACAGCACTTTCCCCAACAGTCTGTTGAGGCTATACAGTTCAAGGGGTCGTTGCCTTTGTGGGGAGTGGTGGCGCCGAGGTTAGCGCACTGCACTACGCACCCGGCGGTGATCCAGCCTCGCTGGATTCCCCCTGCTCAATGCCAACACTCGTGGCGAGTATCTGAACCGGTCTTGGACCCTCTCCTAGGTCGACTCGGCCTCGAATGAGTACCTGGTGCGGTGTGTAAACATCAGCATTGGGAAGACAAAGGCGGCCAGGGCGCGGTGTCGTGCCAGGGCAGCCTTAACAAACCCGACGTCCTGAGTTCAACTCTCCTACACTTAGTTCTTTCGGTAAAGTCACGTAGGTAAAAAATGAAATTAAAATCTGGCTGTGACTGTCCCACCTGATGAGGGAGACTTGTGTTGCCTCCGAAACGTCGTGATTTTTATTATTTTATTTCTATTAATTTGTATTTAATTTTTTACCTACGTGACTTTACCGAAAGAACTAAGAGCATGAATCCTTGCAGTCACGAAAGCTTCAAATCTAGAATTCAACCACCGTCGCCGATGAAAAGCTGTATGGGGGATATGAGTGCGTGTGTGCATGTGGGCGCGCGCGCGCGCGTGTGTGTGTGCGAGCCCCATTTTCACGCCCGGCTTGTCAAAGATTACGGCTGAACAAACAGGCCCAGGCTCCGGGAGGTAAAACCAACAGCTGAGAGAGGCTCACTCCACACATAACACACACACACACGTCTGGTCTGTCCGCGTGTGTGTGTGTTGTTACAGAATCATCATCATCATCCTCCTCCTCCCCATCAGTTCCCGCGTCCTTGACTAGAGAAAGAGCCACTGCGTTTTCCCTGCAACTCAAAAGAGCGTTGAGGCATTGCTGTTCACCTCGTGCTTAACAACAACCCTACAGAGCCAGTGGTGGAATGGTCATGGCTCACACGGTGGGGGCGAGATGACTGACTGCGCTCGTTACACACAGAGTGCTCATCACAAATGAACCACAATCCCTTGCTGATCTCGTCAAGGAGCGTAAACCATCAGGCAAAGTCCGCTCATCCTCGCAGCGGATCTCGAACAAAGGCGGTGGTCAGATGCGCTTCTGGGGCCGTCTGGAACGCTCTTCCTTCTGATATTAGGAAGCCACTGGAGCTATGCACTTTCAAATCATCTCGATTAAAAACTCGTTTCTTTACAGCTGCGTTTTGTGTTCAGTTTGTTGTCCCTCCCCGACACCTCCGATTAGCACGGTTGGCTACATACGGTGCGAAAGAAGTTCAACGTACACACGTGACGATGATTATCTTTCTGCTCTTTCCTTCCGCACTGCTCCACGTCGTCTCTATCCCCCACGTCCTCACATTCACCCGAGAAACAAATCATTTGACGATGCTGCTGCCGCTCCTACCGCTGCTACCGCTGCTACCGCTGCTACCGCTGCTACCGCTGCTACCGCTGCTACCGCTGCTACCGCTGCTACCGCTGCTACCGCTGCTACCGCTGCTACCGCTGCTACCGCTGCTACCGCTGCTACCGCTGCTACATGTCACGTGGTTGCACAAAAGCACAAATAACAACATCAACAAAAACCGCAACACATTCGTCAACAGCACCGTGTGATCTTGAAATAGAATTTTTTTAATAGACATATCAGAGGCCTCTGTCAGTGGGGATGTGGAGTGGTGGCCCGGCGGTTAGCGCACCGCACCACCTGCGTGGCGGTGTCCAACCACGAGTGCCGTGGGTGGCATCTGAACCCATCCTGTGTCACCACCTCCCACCCTTCCTCACCCCCCCCACCGACCCGCACCGACCCGGGCGGTGAAGTATGGTCAAACGAGCCACTAGTTTGCTGCGACCCTCCGGCCGACGTGAGTTACGACAAAAAAGCAGAACTCTCGCCGCCCGGAATTTTAATTTTAACTTCGTGGAACAAAAATGTCTGTAGGAGCAGTAGCAGCAGCGGCGGCGGCGGCTCCGCTCGCATTTCTGTGCCGCCGAGATGACGAACGAGCGTTGGGATGAATCACCCGGTCGCGGCGCGAGGCTGACGGAGTCGAAACACGCGGCGCTGGCTGCACGCCGGGAAATTGACGGAGACTTCTCATCCTCATCGTCCTGCGTGCGCACGGGCGCCGTGGTGCAGAGCAGCTGGGGGGGGAGGTGGGGGTGTATCCCCTCGACAAAAGACATCTCACTCCACTCCCCTCCACCACGCACTCTCCTGCCTCTCATCTCTCATCTCACTCTGTTCCCCTCCACGCACTCTCCTACCTCTCCCCTCTCATCTCACTCTACTCCCCTCCACGCACTCTCCTGCCTCTCCCCTCTCATCTCACTCTACTCCCCTCCACGCACTCTCCTGCCTCTCCCCTCCCATCTCACTCTACTCCCCTCCACGCACTCTCCTACCTCTCCCCTCTCATCTCACTCTACTCCCCTCCACGCACTCTCCTGCATCTCTCATCCCATCTCACTCTACTCCCCTCCACGCACTCTCCTGCCTCTCCCTTTCCATCTCACTCTACTCCCTTCCACGCACTCTCCTGCCTCTCCCCTCCATCTCACTCTACTCCCCTCCACGCTCTCTCCTACCTCTCCCCTCTCATCTCACTCCACTCCCCTCCACGCACTCTCCTACCCCTCCCCTCTCATCTCCCTCGACTCCCCTCCGTGTACCCGACTTGCGACAATTTATTACAAATAATAATGCCATTTGGGTTTACCCGGCAAAGCCTCGCCGAGTCTCAAGACTCGTCCGCAGGAGGTTCATCCTACATCGGGGTTACTTGGCCAGGAATTCCCAGCGCGCGCGGGGAGAGAAAGTACAAACGCAACACAGAAAAGCGCCCGAGTCGGCAATCGAACCCAGGCCCCTTCTGCGCCAAGTGAGGCGCGATGAGTGTTACCGTCACGCTGCCACCAACCACCCTGCCACCGCCACGCAACAAAAGGTTGAGGAGGAGAAGCAGTGCCCTAACAACGCCCCAACTCGCCCGCTCGCTCGATCATCGCGCACGCCTCTTGGACATTCACGAGGCGATGAGAAAGCAAGGCACTCCGTGCGCCCGCTCATCAATGGAAGTCAAGCGCCCTCACGCCGCTTGCCCCTGGAAACCGGCAAGTCCGGGCAGCACCCGCGTGTCCACGCGCACGGGCAGCACCAGCGGGGAGGGCTGCGCAAATGCCGGAGGGCGGCAGAGCCAGCGGCCCCCGCTCGCCACTTCACCTCCACGCTTACAAATTCGCCCGTGTGTGCACAAGCGGCCGCTTTGCCTTATTCACGCTCGCTGAAGACGCGAAGACCGCTCCCGTTTCCTGCTGCCTCGGTCGAGTGTTGCTGGACGTGCGTTTTAAACAAGGCTGAGTGGTTGTTAGAGACCGAATCTCACTCATAGATTCACGCAGAGACCCACGGTGGAGACCCGCAGACTCACCTAGAGACCTGTAGATTCAGAGCCAAATAGGAACCCATAGTCGAGACCCACAGCCTCATCTATTCACACAGAGATCTATAGTAGGGACAGATAAACTCATACAGGAACCCATGGTAGCGACTCAATGACTCACATACTCCAATAAAACCTCACAGTAAAGAACCATAGACTCACACAACTACCCAGAGACCCATGATAGAGACTCATGGAACCAACCAGTTACATCGAGACCCACAGTAGAGACACATAGACTCGATGATATAAAGACCCACAGTCACACAGAAACCCTTGGTAGATACGCATAGACTCATAGATTAACATTGAGACCCATATACCCACATCGAGGCCTATAGCAGAGACCCATGCACTCATGAACCCAGCATAAAGACCCCCGCTATGGGCTAAACAGCAGCAGCAGCAGGCCGTGTTGACACAGAGAGACACTGGGTGCAGTCATCTCTGCATCTCGTCACAGCTTCTATCACGTGGGGCCGTTGCTAAGCAGGGTCAGGCCTGGCGAGTCTTTGGACGGAGAGGTCACGCACCGACATTCCCAGATATCTCTCCTCCGTCACCACCAGCTACTGGCGAATTCCTCGCGGAACGAAAACCGCCGCAGATACCGCCGGAGTGAAAGGGGCAGTGTTGCTTGTTAAATACCCGTTACCCAATAAATCGCCACTGTGCTTAACTCTTTTCGGCAGTAAACTATAAACTAAACAAATGTTTTTTTTCGATTTAAAGCTTTCGTGACTGCAGGGATTCATCTTCTTGGTTCTTTCGGTAAAGTCACGTAGAAGGGAAATAATAAAATAATTAAAATAAAACATTATAAAATACAATTGTATTTTATTATGTTTTATTTGTATTATTTAACAATTGTATTTTACTATGTTTTATTTTTATAATTTTATTATTTCCCTTCTACGTGACTTTACCGAAAGAACCAAGAAGAATTTTTTTTTAATTGTACCAGGTAAGGCCCACTGAGCTAGGTAGCTCTTTCAGAAGAGGCCTGGCCATAAATGATAGCTCAACAAAGCGGCTTATCGCGTGGAATATGTATGGCAGCTAAATACTCTCAATGAATGCACGCAAATGTGGATGGAAACACCGGATCCAGAGAAAAATCCATGCGACCAAGGGGAGAGTGAGAGAGAGACACGCAAACTCCAAATATACAGACAGATGTCAGGGTCGGGATCGAACTCACAACCTCCTGCATACCAGGCGAGGTAGACTCCATGGTGGTCATCTGACGTAGTCATTTTAATCAATAAATTACAGTGAAACTTACAGCGTGAATTATTACGCTTTTTTACCCAGAAATGTCCCACCGAGTCTCAAGACCGATTTTCCGGAGGGTCCTGCCGAATTTTTGCAAAGGCGGTGGCGATGTTGCCGCTATGTACAATGACAATGATGTAATTCGCAGACAGTTTTCAATTTTGCAGACAGGTTTCTTTTTAGCTGTGGGAGTGAACTGGAGCGCCACGGAGAAAACCCACGGCGCGCGAGGGGCAACGCTCGATCCATCAGCCACGCAGATGGAAACAGGCGGCGATTGATCCGTTTGCTTTACTGGATGCACGACGGACGGACACAATAATCCCCTGTGGGCTGGTGGAACCAGATGGTTCCTACCAGTATAAGCTACTTCGTTGGGCTATCATTTGTGATTGCCAGGTCGCTTCTGAAAAAGAAATACATAGCAGCTCAGTGGGAGCCTTACCTGGTAAAAAATACAAAATGTGCTGAGTGTATAGTTTAGTTCTAGATTTGAAGCTTTCGTGACTGCAAGGATTCATATTCTTAGGATTTTTCGGTAAAGTCACGTAGGTAAAACATTAAAATTAATAAAAGTAAAATAAAATAAAAATCACGACGTTTCGGAGGCAACACAAGCTTCCGTCTTCAGGTGGAACCGTCACAGCCACGACAGCTGTATTAATTTTAATGTTTTACCTACGTGACTTTACCGAAAAAACCTAAGAATATATATAGTTTAGTTTAAACTGACACAGAAACCGAGCCAGAAACCTAAGAAATCGAGAGGGAAACCCATCAAGCGGATGGACAGAAACACTGAACTCTCACGCTGGCAAAGGGAGAATCGACTTGTGGATAACAGAGTTGCTTAATGAGCTTGTGTATCAGCAAACAGGAGGCTGTCACCGCTTTAGTGAACACCGATTTCCTAACTCGATCGACTTCTGTGTGCAGTCGGTATATTCTGGGTTCTCTGCTTAACTCCTATAATAATCATAATATAATAATCATAATATAATAATCATAATATAATAATCATGATATAATAATCATAATATAATAATCATAATATAATAAT
Source organism: Lampetra fluviatilis (assembly GCF_964198595.1). NCBI lineage: Eukaryota > Metazoa > Chordata > Hyperoartia > Petromyzontiformes > Petromyzontidae > Lampetra > Lampetra fluviatilis. The sequence goes on along the minus strand of NC_136332.1, from coordinate 7,585,979 downwards.
CATAATATAATAATCATAATAAAATAATCATAATATAATAATCATAATATAATAATCATAATATAATAATCATAATATAATAATCATAATATAATAATCATAATAAAATAATCATCATAAAATAATCATAATATAATAATCATAATATAATAATCATAATATAATGATCATAATATAATAATCATGTAATTGGCATTGGGCCAATCTCAATCTCAGATCACTCGCGGAAATTAAGACCCTCCTGAATTTCTCAGCCAACATAAACTTGAAGAACCAATGCTGATAAAGAACCTGCACATTGCTTCGCTGGGCTAACACCAACAGCAACATATAGCCCCCCTTAACTGTGACAACAAAAACTTTCCAGGACCCGCCTGAAAAGAATTCGAGCCTTAAGAGTTGACGAGGCTTTAAACCCTGGGTGAACAAAGCGCAAGCGATCGTAACGATGAAAACAAAAAATATTAAATTTCGATTTAAAGCTTTCGTGACTGCAGGGAATTCATCTTCTTGGTTCTTTCGGTAAAGTCACGTAGAATGGAAATAATAAAATATTATGTTATTATGTTTTCTTTTTATTATTTTATTATTTCCATTCTACGTGACTTTACCGAAAGAACCAAGAAGATAAAAAATATTAATTTAGACCAATCTTGATTTGAAGCTGGGTAAAGTCACGTGGGTAGAAAATCAAACAAATCGCGACGTTTCGGGCCCAACACAAGCGTCCATCATCAGGTGTAGCTCCCTTGAGCTACCCCCATTTCAAATCTTTTAAAAGTCTGCCTCAGCAGCAGACCACGATGCTTTCCCACCTGATGATGGACGCTTGTGTTGCGCCCGAAACGTCGTCATTTATTTTATTTTATTTAGCCCGCAGAAAGAAATCCGATGAGCTATGAAGCTCTTCTTCACAGATTTCCAGTAGGGGCACGGGGTCAAGCGAGTGACAACAACAAGCACAGAGCTAAGCAAGCCACTAAAAACAAATAGAAAATTGCAAAAGTAAATCAATTCCTGCCGATCTTTCAGCACTAAATGCAAGCTGGGGCCAGGCAGCAACACAACAACAACAACAACAAGAGTCCCAGACCACAGCAAGACAACAACAACACGGTCCCTCAATACAATTGCACAACGATAGGCACGACTACCGCAGGAAGCAAACCTTCCGTGCGGAATGTCCCCTCTCTCACTGCGGAGCACCACCACAGGGCTGGTTTCTCCCGCTATGGACTCACCACCACCACTACCACCACCACTACTACCACCACCACTACCACCACTACCACCACCACTACCACCACCACCACTACCACCACCACCACTACCACCACCACCACTACCACCACCACTACCACCACCACCACCACCACACCACTACCACCACCACTACCACCACCACCACTACCACCACCACTACCACCACCACCACTACCACTACCACCACCACTACCAACATCACTACCACCACCACCACTACCACCACCACCACTACCACCACCACCACCACCACTACCACCACCACCACTACCACCACCACTACCACCACCACTACCAACACCACTACCACCACCACCACTACCACCACCACCACTACCACCACCACCACTACCACCACCACTACCACCACCACCACCACTACTACCACCACTACCACCACCACTACCACCACTACTACCACCACTACCACTACCACCACCACTACCACCACCACTACTACCACCACCACCACTACCACCACCACCACCACTACCACCACCACCACTACCACCACTACCACTACCACCACTACCACTACCACCACCACTACCACCACCACTGGTCACGCTGTATAAGCCGGCTGCTGACCGGTGACCCACGACACCGCTACACTTAATCTGGCGTGCCACCGCTGAGACCCGCTTTTGGTGAAAGTGCAATCGCTGATACCCCAGGCGCTCCAGCGCGCTCCGCTCAACTCCAACGTGGGGCTATGTTTCAGCATTCGGGATGTTCTCGCCAAATTTTTACCAGAAGTATTTAACAATCTACGTGTTGGTTCGTTGGTTCGTGCGTTCCTCAATCCGCTTGGCCTGGCGAAGGTCGTGGCGGCGGCAGCGTGTTGAGTACGGAAGTCCAGACCTGCCTTTCCCTGGCGACGGACTCAAGCACGACTACACTATACACTACTATACACTACTACACTATACACTACACTACTATACACTACACTACTATACACTACTACACTATACACTACACTACTATACACTACTACACTATACACTACACTACTATACACTACTACACTATACACTACACTACTATACACTACACAACTATACACTACACTACTATACACTACACAACTATACACTACTACACTATACACTACGACACTACTATACACTATACAATACACTACTACACACTACTACACAATACTACACATTACTACACTACTAGTGTAGAGAAATTTGACGTCACATCAACACGTTCTACTTAATTAAATAGACTTTTTAATAAATGTTTTCTCCTACAACATCAGAGTGCAGCGCCACATTAAATACGCACTACAATGACAATAGTTTAAAACCATTTGAAGCATGTTTCATTTTGGGGGGGGGGGGCAGAGCTTTGTGACGTCATATTTAAGGAGGGGGGGGGTCTGACTTTCTGTGACGCCGTGGGACGAAGGGTGGGGGTGGGGGTGGTCAAAAATCGTCCAAAATTGCGTGACGTCATTTATGGACGACCCCATAAACAGGGATCTGGTGTGCGCATTTCCTGTACCGTGTAACGAGAGTCAATGACCTCTCAGGAAGGCCAGCGGCGTGTGTCCCCCCCCCCCTCTTGTCAGCCCGCACACAAACAAAACAAAGATCCCACCCCCCCCCCCTAGTGCAGCCTTCACAGACATTTGGGGTAAGTGCTGTGAGCAAGCAACAACCTACGAAGGCCAGGGCAAGGCACGTGAGCGGGTGGTGGGTGGCCAACACCATCCCGAGAGTGCTAATGTCTACACACCGCACAAGGAAACTCATTTGGGGCTGAGTCGACCTAGGGAAGACTCAGGACCGGTTCAGATAGTCCGTCACTGGTGGTGTTGGGGGGCCACGAGTGGGGTTCGAACTCGGGTCGCCGGGTTCCTAGCTCAGCCAGCTGCACGCACACGACAAAGACAAAGGTCCCCCGTATAGCCTTAGGACTGCCGGGGTGGCAAGTGTTGTTAGCGAGCACCTCAGCCATTTAACATTACCAAGCTGCACCGTGGACAAAATCATTTGGCACGTGTCGTGACGTGTCCTACAAGATCTGACCGTGTCCTAAAAGATCTGATCGTGTCCCGCAAGATCTTACCGTGTTCTGCAAGATCTCACCGTGTCCTGCAAGATCTGATCGTGTCCCACAAGATCTCACCGTGTCCTACAAGATCTCACCGTGTCCTAAAAGATCTGACTGTGTCCTACAAGATCTCACCGTGTCCTGCAAGATCTGACCGTGTCCCACAAGATCTGACCGTGTCCTACAAGATCTCACCGTGTCCTAAAAGATCTGACCGTGTCCTACAAGATCTGACCGTGTCCTACAAGATCTGATCGTGTCCTACAAGATCTGACCGTGTCCCACAAGATCTCACCGTGTTCTACAAGATCTCACTGTGTCCTGCAAGATCTGACCGTGTCCTGCGGCCGTCTGGAATGCTCTTCCGTCCGATATTAGGAAGCCACTAAATCTCAATTGAAAACGAATTTCTTTAGAACGAATTTTTGTGTTTAATTTGTTGTCCTTCCCCCGCACCTCCGATTAGCACGGTTGCCTACTACGGTGTGAAAGAAATTTGACGTACGTACAGCAACACGCGCACGACACGATGGACCCATCCCAGAGCTCTCTGCACCGGTGTATTTGGCTGCATCGCTTCGTGCGGTGGGGGTTGGTCGGGGGTTGTAAGCGGTGACCAGAACTTACTTTGAATAGGTTAATCATAAGCCTGCCGCCTCCCCCTCACCACCACCGCCGCCGCTGCTGCCGTCACCACCACCGGGGCCACCACCATCCACCACCGCCAAAGCCACCACAACCCCCACCACCACCAAAGCCACCACCACCACCAAAGCCACCACCACCCCCACCACCACCAAAGCCACCACCACCCCCACCACCAACTGCCACCGCCACCACCACCATCATCAAAGCCGCCACTAAGACCACCACCGCCACTACCACCACCACCTACGCCACCACCACCACCGCCAAAGCCACCACATCATCAAAGCTGCCACTAAGACCACCACCGCCACTACCACCACCACCTCCGCTACCACCACCACCGCCAAAGCCACCACCATCATCAAAGCCGCCACTAAGACCACCACCGCCACTATCAGGCACCTACGCCACCACCACCACCGCCAAAGCCACCACCACCCCCACCACCAACTGCCACCGCCACCACCACCATCATCAAAGCCGCCACTAAGACCACCACCGCCACTACCACCACCACCTACGCCACCACCACCACCGCCAAAGCCACCACATCATCAAAGCCGCCACTAAGACCACCACCGCCACTACCACCACCACCTCCGCTACCACCACCACCGCCAAAGTCACCACCATCATCAAAGCCGCCACTAAGACCACCACCGCCACTATCACCACCTACGCCACCACCACCACCAAAGCCACCACCACCGCCACCACCACTTGCAACATTGCCAATCAAGCAGGACCCTCCCTCCATGACGCGATTCAGTAGGAACCCACGAGCCGGGCTTGCCCAAGACGACGAGAAGGACGAACACGATGGAAGCGGAGAGAGAGCCCGCCAACACTCACAGCGGAGCGATGTGTCTCTCTCTCTCACACGGGCCACGCTCTCAGCAACCGCGACCAACGCGTGGACGCTGACCACCACCATGCCGTTGTGCCGAATTCTGGCCCCAGCACTCACACCAATGCTGACACTAACACGCCAACAATGACACTAACATGTTAACACTGACACCAGCACTGACATCAATGACATTAACATCTTAACACTGACATGTTAACTATGACACCAATGACACTAACATGTTAACACTGACAACACAACAACAACCGCTGATCGCCACTAAGTGACAGTGACGTCACCACGGCGCCTGTACCAGGCTAGGTGCACTTTGAGGCCACGTGAAGTGTCGAATGCCCGCTGGCAGGAGGTCACGGAACAAACCCTGCAGGTGCCATGAGTTGACTGACCGAGATGGCTGGCTGATGCACCACCTGTGCCCCCTACTGTGCCAACTTGCTGTGCTTTAGCCACCCGGCGCTCCTCTCGTTGTTGTGAGCGTTGCTCCTCCGCCCTCCGTTATTGTTCGAGGGCGACTACCTCCAACTGCCCAGTAGCGTCCTTCACGAGCCTCCTCCACAGAGGCCGATCTTGACACCGCTGGTACCAGTCATCGGCAAGTCCACTCAGCTCCACGTCCTCCTGTACCACATCACTCCATCTCTTCTCTAGCCCGTGTCGCGCCCGTTTATCCCCCTCGATCCGGCCGAACAAAAGCTGTTTAGGCATGCGGTGGCTGGGCATGCGGGCTACATGACCCAGCCAACGCAGCCTTGCCTGCCGGAGGAGTTCACTGATGATGGGACTGTGTCCAGATCTTTCAAGGTGTCGGTGTTTGTGTCAGCGCTGGTGGTCAGCATTGGTGTGAGTGTTGACATGCTGGTGTGTGTGAGCATTGGTGCGATTGTTGTGTCGGTGTGGCCACACGTGTGGTCAATGGTGACCCTGGCACGCCACAATCACACCCAGAGTGCCCACTCACAGTGAGGAGGTGCTGCTGTGTCAGTGTTGATGCGTCAGTGTCGATGCGTCAGTGTTGATGTGCCAGTGTCGATGTGTCAGTATTGATGCGTCAGTGTTGACGTGTCAGTGTTGATGTCTCAGTGTTGATGTGTCAGTGTTGATGTGTCAGTGTTGATGAGTCAGTGTTGATGAGTCAGTGTTGATGTGTCAGCGTTGACGTGTCAGTGTTGACCGCGACACGCTGCCCATCACACTCACAGTGACGAGGTGTTGTCGGGCAGCAGAGGGGGCAGCCGCTGCAGTTCTCCCAGCGTGCAGTTCACCGAACACTCCGCGGGCAGCAGCGGGGGCAGAGGGCAGCGGCAAGTGCAGGCGACAGGGCAGCTCAGACTCCCCGTGCTGCCCACAGCAGCTACTCGAGGCGCCATCCCGGCCATCATCAGCGTCATCATCATCATCAGCAGCAGGAGGATTAGAGTCCCAGGGGCAGTCCCGGGGCAGCTGTGCTGCTGCTGGTGCTGCCCTGGCTGCTGGTGCCCTGTCATCACTTCACAGTGGCAGGCAGCGCGCACGCCGAGGGGTGTCTCATAGTCGTGGATACGAACTGATGATGATGATTGTAATGATTGTGTCGGATGATGATGATGATGAGATTGATGATGAGATCGATGATGATGAGATTGATGATGATGAGATTGATTATGATGAGATTGATGATGAGATTGATGATGATATTGATGATGATGAGATTGATGATGATGAGATTGATGCTGAGATTGATGATGATGAGATTGATGATGATGAGATTGATGATGATGATGAGATTGATGATGATGATATTGATGAGATTGATGATGAGATTAATATTATGAGATTGATGATGATGATGATGAGATTGATGATGATGATGATGAGATTGATGATGATGAGATTGACGGTGCTAATTAACTGCTGTGATGGATCGGATGTCTGATGGAGCAAGTACCAAGCGGAATCATTCAATTTGAAACGACAGCAAGTACCCCGACTACAATGAGAATATTCACAATTAGAACTTGATGCGCGTGTGATGATGATGATGATAATCGTATCGTTAACTACAACGTCAATTGCATTTGTTGTTAACTTCTAAGCAATCCGATTGAAGATGCCCATTATTACGTCGCTACTAAAGTGGGCCATTGTAACAACAACAACAACAAAGGCGTTGCCACAAATTAATTAACAAGTAAATAACAACATTAACACCGTTATCGTTATTAATATTTATAACAACTTCATCCACCAATCAAAAGTGCGACGCCCCAAATCGGGAGATACAAAGACGGACGTGGCGGGGGGGGGGTAAGACGGATGACTGTAGTTCTGTCTGCCTGTTGTTTTGCCCTCGGCTCGAGGCTGTAGCGGTAGTTGTAGTTCGTGGCTGTAGTTGTCAGGCTGTAGTAGCTGTAGTAGCAGCTGTAGTAGCTGTAGTAGTAGTTGTTACAGCAGTAGTAGATGTAGTAGTAGCTGTAGTAGCAGCTGTAGTAGATGTAGCTGCTGTAGTAGTAGCTGTAGTAGTTGTAGCTGTAGTAGTAGTAGTAGCTGTAGTAGTAGTTGTTACAGCAGTAGTAGATGTAGTAGTAGCTGTAGTAGCAGCTGTAGTAGATGTAGCTGCTGTAGTAGTAGTTAGTAGCTGTAGTAGTTGTAGCTGTAGTAGTAGTAGCTGTAGTAGTAGTAGCTGTAGTAGTTGTAGCTGTAGTAGTTGTAGCTGTAGTAGTAGTAGCTGTAGTAGTAGTAGCTGTAGTAGTTGTAGTAGTTGTAGCTGTAGTAGTTGTAGCTGTAGTAGTTAGTAGCTGTAGTAGTTGTAGCTGTAGTAGTTAGTAGCTGTAGTAGTAGTAGCTGTAGTAGTTGTAGCTGTAGTAGTTGTAGCTGTAGTAGTTGTAGCTGTAGTAGTTAGTAGCTGTAGTAGTTGTAGCTGTAGTAGTAGTAGTAGCTGTAGTAGTTGTAGCTGTAGTAGTTAGTAGCTGTAGTAGTTGTAGCTGTAGTAGTAGTAGCTGTAGTAGCAGCTGTAGTAGATGTAGCTGCTGTAGTAGTAGTAGTAGCTGTAGTAGTTGTAGCTGTAGTAGTTGTAGCTGTAGTAGCTGCTGTAGCTGCTGTAGCTGGAGCAGTATGTTGTTGCCGCCTGTAGTTGTGGCCGCCTGTAGTTGTTGCCGCCTGTAGTTGTGGAGGTTGTTGCTGCCTGTAGTTGCTGTTGCCGCCTGTAGTTGTGGAGGTTGTAGTTGTGGAGGTTGTTGCCGCCTGTATTTGTTGTTGCCGCCTGTAGTTGTGGAGGTTGTAGTTGTGGAGGTTGTTGCTGCCTGTAGTTGTTGTTGCCGACTGTAGTTGTGGAGGTTGTTGCCGCCTGTAGTTGTGGAGGTTGTTGCTGCCTGTAGTTGTGGAGGTTGTTGCTGCCTGTAGTTGCTGTTGCCGCCTGTAGTTGTGGAGGTTGTAGTTGTGGAGGTTGTTGCCGCCTGTAGTTGTTGCCGCCTGTAGTTGTGGAGGTTGTAGTTGTGGAGGTTGTTGTTGCCGCCTGTAGTTGTGGAGGTTGTAGTTGTGGAGGTTGTTGTTGCCGCCTGTAGTTGTTGCCGCCTGTAGTTGTGGAGGTTGTTGCCGCCCGCGCTGTCTCGGATCACTCCTCGCGGCCGCCCCGGGGCCGTGACGCCTCGCGCCGGGGCGCCATGGTGACCGTGACGTCACGCGGCCACGCCCCCACACCCTCAACCCCTCCCCTCACTCCCCCTCAACCCCTCCCCTCAACCCCTCCCCTCACTCCCCTCAACCCCCCTCAACCCCTCCCCTCACTCCCCCTCAACCCCCTCAACCCCTCCCCTCACTCCCCTCACTCCCCTCACCCCCCTCACCCCCCTCAACCCCCTCAACCCCTCCCCTCACCCCCCTCAACCCCTCCCCTCACCCCCCTCAACCCCTCCCCTCACAACCCTCACCCCCTCCCCTCACACCCCTCACCCCCCTCCCCTCACACCTTTCACCCCCCCCTCAACCCCCTCAACCCCTCCCCTGACCCCCCTCAACCCCTCCCCTCACTCCCCACAACCCCTCCCCTCACCCCCCTCAACCCCTCCCCTCACTCCCCACAACCCCTCCCTTCACTCCCCTCACTCCCCTCACTCCCCTCACTCCGCACAACCCCTCCCCTCACCCCCCTCAACCCCTCCCCTCACTCCCCTCACTCCCCTCATTCCCCTCAACCCCTCCCCTCACTCCCCACAACCCCCCTCAACCCCTCCCCTCAACCCCCTCAACCCCCTCAACCCCCTCAACCCCCTCAACCCCTCCCCTCACTCCCCTCACTCCCCTCACTCCCCTCACTCCCCTCACTCCCCTCACTCCCCTCAACCCCCTCAACCTCCTCAACCCCTCCCCTCAACCCCGCCCCTCACTCCCCACAACCCCCTCAACCCCAGCCACTCACTCCCCACAACCCCCTCAACCCCTCCCGTCAACCCCCCTCAACCCCCCTCAACCCCCTCAACCCCTCCCCTCACTCCCCTCACTCCCCTCACTCCCCTCAACCCCCCCTCAACCCCTCCCCTCAACCCCTCCCCTCAACCCACGCCCCTCAACCCCTCCCCTCAACCCCTCCCCTCACTCCCCCTCAACCCTTCCCCTCACTCCCCTCAACCCCCCTCAACCCCCCTCAACCCCCCTCAACCCCCCTCAACCCCTCCCCTCACTCTCCACAACCCCCCTCAACCCCTCCCCTCAACCCCGCCCCTCACTCCCCCACAACCCCCCTCAACCCCCCTCAACCCCTCCCCTCACTCCCCCTCACTCACCCTCACTCCCCTCAACCCCTCCCCTCACTCCCCTCAACCCCCCCTCAACCCCTCCCCTCACTCCCCTCAACCCCCCTCAACCCCCCCTCAACCCCCCTCAACCCCTCCCCTCAACCCCCCTCAACCCCCCTCAACCCCCCTCAACCCCTCCCCTCAACCCCCCCCCCTCAACCCCTCCCCTCACTCCCCCTCAACCCTTCCCCTCACTCCCCTCACCCCCCCTCAACCCCCCTCAACCCCCCTCAACCCCCCTCAACCCCCCTCAACCCCCCTCAACCCTCCTCAACCCCTCCCCACACTCCCCACAACCCCCTCAACCCCCTCAACCCCTCTCCTCACTCCCCCTCAACCCCTCTCCTCACTCCCCCTCAACCCCTCCCCCTCACTCCCCTCACTCCCCACAACCCCCCTCAACCCCCTCAACCCCCTCAACCCCTCCCCCTCACTCCCCTCAACCCACCCCCTCAACCCCTCCCCTCACTCCCCTCACTCCCCCTCACTCCCCTCACTCCCCTCAACCCCCTCAACCCTCCCTTCACTCCCCTCAACCCCTCCCCTCACTCCCCACAACCCCCCTCAACCCCTCCCCTCACTCCACTCACTCCCCTCAACCCCCTCAACCCCCTCAACCCCTCCCCTCACTCCCCCTCAACCCCTCCCCTCACTCCCCCACAACCCCCCCTCAACCCCTCCCCCTCACTCCCACCCTCAACCCCCCCTCAACCCCTCCCCTCAACCCCCCTCAACCCCCCTCAACCCTTCCCCACTCCCCCGCAACCCCCTCAACCCCTCCCCCTCACTCCCCTCACTCCCCTCACTCCCCTCAACCCCCCTCAACCCCCCTCAACCCCCCTCAACCCCTCCCCTCACCTCACTCCCCAACAACCCCCTCAACCCCCTCAACCCCCTCAACCCCCTCAACCCCTCCCCTCACTCCCCTCACTCCCCTCACTCCCCTCACTCCTCTCACTCCCCTCAACCCCCCTCAACCCCCCTCAACCCCTCCCCTCAACCCCTCCCCCTCAACCCCTCCCCTCACTCCCCCTCAACCCTTCCCCTCACTCCCCCTCAACACCCCCTCAACCCCTCCCCTCACTCTCCACAACCCCCTCAACCCCTCCCCTCAACCCCGCCCCTCACTCCCCACAACCCCCCTCAACCCCCCTCAACCCCTCCCCTCACTCCCCTCAACCCCTCCCCTCACTCCCCTCAACCCCTCCCCTCACTCCCCTCACTCCCCTCACTCCCCTCAACCCCCCTCAACCCCCCTCAACCCCCCTCAACCCCTCCCCTCAACCCCCCTCAACCCCTCCCCTCAAACCCCTCCCCTCACTCCCCCTCAACCCTTCCCCCTCAACCCTTCCCCCTCAACCCTTCCCCTCAACCCTTCCCCTCAACCCTTCCCCTCAACCCTTCCCCTCAACCCTTCCCCTCAACCCTTCCCCTCAACCCTTCCCCTCAACCCTTCCCCTCAACCCTTCCCCTCACTCCCCCTCAACCCCCCTCAACCCCTCCCCTCACTCCCCACAACCCCCTCAACCCCTCTCCTCACTCCCCCTCAACCCCTCTCCTCACTCCCCCTCAACCCCTCCCCTCACTCCCCTCACTCCCCACAACCCCCTCAACCCCCTCAACCCCTCCCCTCACTCCCCTCAACCCCCCTCAACCCCTCCCCTCACTCCCCTCACTCCCCTCAACCCCCTCAACCCTCCCTTCACTCCCCTCAACCCCTCCCCTCACTCCCCACAACCCCCCTCAACCCCCCTCAACCCCTCCCCTCACTCCCCTCACTCCCCTCAACCCCTCCCCTCACTCCCCTCAACCCCCCTCAACCCCTCCCCTCACTCCCCTCAACCCCCCTCAACCCCCCTCAACCCCCCCTCAACCCCTCCCCTCAACCCCCCTCAACCCCCCTCAACCCCCCTCAACCCCTCCCCTCAACCCCCCCCCTCAACCCCCCCCCCTCAACCCCTCCCCTCACTCCCCCTCAACCCTTCCCCTCACTCCCCTCACCCCCCTCAACCCCCCTCAACCCCCCTCAACCCCCCTCAACCCCCCTCAACCCCCCTCAACCCTCCTCAACCCCTCCCCTCACTCCCCACAACCCCCTCAACCCCCTCAACCCCTCTCCTCACTTCCCCCTCAACCCCTCCCTCACTCCCCCTCAACCCCTCCCCTCACTCCCCTCACTCCCCACAACCCCCTCAACCCCTCAACCCCCTCAACCCCTCCCCTCACTCCCTCAACCCCCCTCAACCCCTCCCCTCACTCCCCTCACTCCCCTCACTCCCCTCAACCCCCCTCAACCCTCCCTCACTCCCCTCAACCCCTCCCCTCACTCCCCACAACCCCCCTCAACCCCTCCCCTCACTCCCCTCACTCCCTCAACCCCCTCAACCCCCTCAACCCCTCCCCTCACTCCCCCTCAACCCCTCCCTCACTCCCCACAACCCCCCTCAACCCCTCCCCTCACTCCCCCCTCAACCCCCCTCAACCCCTCCCCTCAACCCCCCTCAACCACCCCTCAACCCTTCCCCTCACTCCCCGCAACCCCCTCAACCCCTCCCCTCACTCCCCTCACTCCCTCACTCCCCTCAACCCCCCTCAACCCCCCTCAACCCCCCTCAACCCCTCCCCTCACCTCACTCCCCACAACCCCCTCAACCCCCTCAACCCCCTCAACCCCCCTCAACCCCTCCCCTCACTCCCCCTCACTCCCCTCACTCCCCTCACTCCTCTCACTCCCCTCAACCCCCCTCAACCCCTCCCCTCAACCCCTCCCCTCAACCCCTCCCCTCACTCCCCCTCAACCCTTCCCCTCACTCCCCTCAACCCCCCTCAACCCTCCCCTCACTCTCCCAACCCCCTCAACCCCTCCCCTCAACCCCGCCCCTCACTCCCCACAACCCCCCCTCAACCCCCCTCAACCCCTCCCCTCACTCCCCTCAACCCCTCCCCTCACTCCCCTCAACCCCTCCCCTCACTCCCCTCACTCCCCTCACTCCCCTCAACCCCCCTCAACCCCCCTCAACCCCCCTCAACCCCTCCCCTCAACCCCCCTCAACCCCTCCCCTCAACCCCTCCCCTCACTCCCCCTCAACCCTTCCCTCAACCTTCCCTCAACCCTTCCCCTCAACCTTCCCCTCAACCCTTCCCCTCAACCCTTCCCCTCAACCCTTCCCTCACCTCCCTCAACCCTTCCCTCAACCCTTCCCCTCACTCCCCCTCAACCCCCTCAACCCCTCCCCTCACTCCCCACAACCCCCTCAACCCCTCTCCTCACTCCCCCTCAACCCCTCTCCTCACTCCCCCTCAACCCCTCCCCTCACTCCCCTCACTCCCCACAACCCCCTCAACCCCCTCAACCCCTCCCC
>NC_136332.1:7540429-7572802 GCF_964198595.1 Lampetra fluviatilis | reverse complement strand
CCCTCACTCCCCCTCAACCCCCCTCAACCCCCCTCAACCCCCCTCAACCCCTCCCCTCACTCCCTCAACCCCTCCCCTCACTCCCCTCAACCCCTCCCCTCACTCCCCTCAACCCCTCCCCCTCACACCCCCTCAACCCCCCTCAACCCCCCTCAACCCCCCTCAACCCCCCTCAACCCCTCCCCTCACTCCCCCTCAACCCTCCCCTCACTCCCCCTCAACCCCACCCCCTCACTCCCCTCAACCCCTCCCCTCACTCCCCTCAACCCCTCCCCTCACTCCCCCTCAACCCCCCTCAACCCCCCTCAACCCCCCCTCAACCCCCCTCAACCCCTCCCCTCACTCCCCTCAACCCTCCCCTCACTCCCCTCAACCCCCTCAACCCCTCCCCCACTCCCTCAACCCCTCCCCTCACTCCCCTCAACCCCTCCCCTCACTCCCCCTCAACCCCCCTCAACCCCCCTCAACCCCCTCAACCCCCCTCAACCCCTCCCCTCACTCCCCTCAACCCCTCCCCTCACTCCCCTCAACCCCCTCAACCCCTCCCCTCACTCCCCTCAACCCCTCCCCTCACTCCCCCTCAACCCCCCTCAACCCCCCTCAACCCCTCCCCTCAACCCCTCCCCTCAACCCCTCCCCTCAACCCCTCCCCTCAACCCCCTCCCCTCACTCCCCACAACCCCCTCAACCCCTCTCCTCACTCCTCCTCAACCCCTCCCCTCACTCCCCTCACTCCCCACAACCCCCTCAACCCCTCCCCTCATTCCCCTCAACCCCTCCCATCACTCCCATCACTCCCCACAACCCCTCCCCTCACTCCCCCTCACTCCCCCTCAACCCCGCCCCTCACTCCCCTCAACCCCTCCCCTCACTCCCCTCAACCCCTCCCCTCACTCCCCACAACCCCTCCCCTCACTCCCCTCAACCCCTCCCCTCACTCCCCACAACCCCTCCCCTCACTCCCCACAACCCCTCCCTCACTCCCCTCACTCCCCCTCAACCCCTCCCCTCACTCCCCTCAACCCCTCCCCTCACTCCCCACAACCCCTCCCCTCACTCCCCTCAACCCCTTCTTTCACTCCCCTCAACCCCTCCCCTCACTCCCCACAACCCCTCCCCTCACTCCCCTCACTCCCCCTCACTCCCCCTCAACCCCTCAACCCCTCCCCTCACTCCCCTCAACCCCTCCCCTTACCCCCCTCAACCCCCTCAACCCCTCCCCTTACCCCCCTCAACCCCTCCCCTCACTCCCCTTATCAGCCTGTGAAGGCCACCACGGCACACGAGGGGGTGGGTGGCCAGCACCACGCCCGGCCGCCTTTGTCTCCCCAGTGACGATGTTTACACAGCGCACACCAGGCACTCAGTTGAGGCTGAGTCGACCTAGGGGAGACCCAGGACAGGTTCATGATAATTTTCGTCGCTGCCGTTGGTGGCCACAAGCGGGAATCGAACTCGGGTGGCCGGGTTCGTAGCGCTAACCACTGCACCACCGCTCCCCACCCACCTCTTCTCACCACGTGGACGCAACCACGCCCGACCGCCTTTGTCTTCCCTTCGCCCCACCCCGCACCGATGTCTGTTGCACATCTGGCCAACCGCTCAATACATTGGGCCAATAACAATACTTTGTGCGTGTATGTGAGTGGTCTTCAAATGAAACATCTAACCTATAATTGCCGACGTTTCGGGCAATGGTCCTTGTGAATTGCACGAAAAAATGAGAAATGTAATTCAATGCAAGGTTGTCACAGGCTGCCTGGGGCCAGTGCTACATTGTCGGCAGCAGAGATCAACAATGCAGCACCATCATCTCTTGTTGTACCTCGATTTGGTGGTGAAGTATGGGGCCGTCCATAAATGACGTCACACGATTTTGGACGATTTTTGACCCCCCCCCCTCGTCACACGGCGTCACAAAAAGTCAGACCCCCCCCCCCTCAAATATGACGTCACAATGCTCTGCCCCCCCCCCCGCCAAAACCATATTTCCATTTTGAAAATGAAACATGCTTCAAATCGCTTTAAACTATTGTCATTGTAGTGCGTATTTAATGTGGCGCTGCACTCTGATGTTGTAGGAGTGTTGTTATAACAATTGGTGCTGTTATAACAATTCTATATTTATATTATTGGTTCTTTCGGTAAAGTCACGTCGAAGAGAAATAATAAAATAATAAACATATTTTTTATATTTTTATTAAAATATTGTTTATTTTTGTATTAAAATATAAAAATATTGTTTAATATTTTAATTATTTTATTTTTTCCCTTCTACGTGACTTTACCGAAAGAACCAAGAAAATGAATTCCTGCAGTCACGAAAGCTTTAAATAAAAATTGCATATATTTATTTAAAGTTGCGCATTTTGATGTGACGTCACATTTATCACCCCCCCTCCGCCCCTCGTCACACATCGTCACAAATGTCTGACCCCCCCCCTCTAGGTGCGTGACGTCATTTATGGACGGCCCCTTTGGTCAAACAACTCCCCCCCTACCCCATTGAATGACATCGCATGAGTTTCGGCGGCTTTCAATCGAGCAGTGGATTATCGAATGGCGGCCGGACATTACGTCTCCTTGACACAGACGGCCATATATGACGTCACGCACCTAGGGGGGGTCAGACATTTGTGACGATGTGTGACGAGGGGGGAGGGGGGTTTGAGAAATGTGACGTCACATCAAAATGCGCAACTTTAAATCAATATAGACGACACGTTCTACTTAATTAAATAGACTTTTTAATAAATGTTTTCTCCTACAACATCAGAGTGCAGCGCCACATTAAATGCGCACTACAATGACAATAGTTTAAAGCGATTTGAAGCATGTTTTATTTTGTGGGGGGGGGCAGAGCTTTGTGACGTCATATTTGAGGGGCGGGTCTGACTTTTTGTATAGTGCAGTGTATAGTGTAGTGTATAGTGTAGTGTATAGTGTAGTGTATAGTAGTGTAGTGTATAGTAGTGTATAGTGTAGTGTATAGTGTAGTGTATAGTGTAGTGTATAGTGTAGTATACTAGTACAGCACTAGTGTATAGTGTAGTGTATAGTGTAGTGTATAGTGTAGTGTATAGTAGTGTAGTGTATAGTAGTGTATAGTGTAGTGTATAGTGTAGTGTATAGTGTAGTATACTAGTACAGCACTAGTGTATAGTGTAGTGTATAGTGTAGTGTATAGTGTAGTGTATAGTGTAGTATACTAGTACAGCACTAGTGTATAGTGTAGTGTATAGTGTAGTGTATAGTGTAGTGTATAGTGTAGTATACTAGTACAGCACTAGTGTATAGTGTAGTGTATAGTGTAGTATACTAGTACAGCACTAGTGTATAGTGTAGTGTATAGTGTAGTGTATAGTGTAGTGTATAGTAGTGTAGTGTATAGTAGTGTATAGTGTAGTGTATAGTGTAGTGTATAGTGTAGTGTATAGTGTAGTGTATAGTGTAGTGTATAGTGTAGTGTACTAGTACAGCACTAGTGTATAGTGTAGCGTATAGTGTAGTGTATAGTGTAGTGTATAGTGTAGTATACTAGTACAGCACTAGTGTATAGTGTAGTGTATAGTGTAGTATACTAGTACAGCACTAGTGTATAGTGTAGTGTATAGTGTAGTGTATAGTGTAGTGTATAGTGTAGTGTGCAGTGTAGTGTATAGTGTAGTGTATAGTGTAGTGTATAGTGTAGTGTATAGTGTAGTGTATAGTGTAGTGTATAGTGTAGTGTACTAGTACAGCACTAGTGTATAGTGTAGCGTATAGTGTAGTGTATAGTGTAGTGTATAGTGTAGTATACTAGTACAGCACTAGTGTATAGTGTAGTGTATAGTGTAGTATACTAGTACAGCACTAGTGTATAGTGTAGTGTATAGTGTAGTGTATAGTGTAGTATACTAGTACAGCACTAGTGTATAGTGTAGTGTATAGTGTAGTGTATAGTGTAGTGTATAGTGTAGTATACTAGTACACCACTAGTGTATAGTGTAGTGTATAGTGTAGTATACTAGTACAGCACTAGTGTATAGTGTAGCGTATAGTGTAGTATACTAGTACAGCACTAGTGTATAGTGTAGTGTATAGTGTAGTATACTAGTACAGCACTAGTGTATAGTGTAGCGTATAGTGTAGTGTATAGTGTAGTGTATAGTGTAGTATACTAGTACAGCACTAGTGTATAGTGTAGTGTATAGTGTAGTATACTAGTACAGCACTAGTGTATAGTGTAGTGTATAGTGTAGTGTATAGTGTAGTATACTAGTACAGCACTAGTGTATAGTGTAGTGTATAGTGTAGTGTATAGTGTAGTGTATAGTGTAGTATACTAGTACACCACTAGTGTATAGTGTAGTGTATAGTGTAGTATACTAGTACAGCACTAGTGTATAGTGTAGTGTATAGTGTAGTGTATAGTGTAGTGTATAGTGTAGTGTATAGTGTAGTATACTAGTACAGCACTAGTGTATAGTGTAGCGTATAGTGTAGTATACTAGTACAGCACTAGTGTATAGTGTAGTGTATAGTGTAGTATACTAGTACAGCACTAGTGTATAGTGTAGCGTATAGTGTAGTGTATAGTGTAGTGTATAGTGTAGTATACTAGTACAGCACTAGTGTATAGTGTAGTGTATAGTGTAGTATACTAGTACAGCACTAGTGTATAGTGTAGTGTATAGTGTAGTGTATAGTGTAGTATACTAGTACAGCACTAGTGTATAGTGTAGTGTATAGTGTAGTGTATAGTGTAGTGTATAGTGTAGTATACTAGTACACCACTAGTGTATAGTGTAGTGTATAGTGTAGTATACTAGTACAGCACTAGTGTATAGTGTAGTGTATAGTGTAGTGTATAGTGTAGTGTATAGTGTAGTGTATAGTGTAGTATACTAGTACAGCACTAGTTTATAGTGTAGCGTATAGTGTAGTGTATAGTGTAGTGTATAGTGTAGTATACTAGTACAGCACTAGTGTATAGTGTAGTGTATAGTGTAGTATACTAGTACAGCACTAGTGTATAGTGTAGTGTATAGTGTAGTGTATAGTGTAGTATACTAGTACAGCACTAGTGTATAGTGTAGTGTATAGTGTAGTGTATAGTGTAGTATACTAGTACAGCACTAGTGTATAGTGTAGCTGTATAGTGTAGTATACTAGTACAGCACTAGTGTATAGTGTAGTGTATAGTGTAGTATACTAGTACACCACTAGTGTATAGTGTAGCGTATAGTGTAGTATACTAGTACAGCACTAGTGTATAGTGTAGTGTATAGTGTAGTGTATAGTGTAGTGTATAGTGTAGTATACTAGTACACCACTAGTGTATAGTGTAGTGTATAGTGTAGTATACTAGTACAGCACTAGTGTATAGTGTAGTGTATAGTGTAGTGTATAGTGTAGTGTATAGTGTAGTATACTAGTACACCACTAGTGTATAGTGTAGTGTATAGTGTAGTATACTAGTACAGCACTAGTGTATAGTGTAGTGTATAGTGTAGTGTATAGTGTAGTGTATAGTGTAGTATACTAGTACACCACTAGTGTATAGTGTAGTGTATAGTGTAGTATACTAGTACAGCACTAGTGTATAGTGTAGTGTATAGTGTAGTGTATAGTGTAGTGTATAGTGTAGTATACTAGTACACCACTAGTGTATAGTGTAGCGTATAGTGTAGTATACTAGTACAGCACTAGTGTATAGTGTAGTGTATAGTGTAGTATACTAGTACAGCACTAGTGTATAGTGTAGTGTATAGTGTAGTGTATAGTGTAGTGTATAGTGTAGTATACTAGTACACCACTAGTGTATAGTGTAGTGTATAGTGTAGTGTATAGTGTAGCGTATAGTGTAGTATACTAGTACAGCACTAGTGTATAGTGTAGTGTATAGTGTAGTGTATAGTGTAGTGTATAGTGTAGTATACTAGTACACCACTAGTGTATAGTGTAGTGTATAGTGTAGTGTATAGTGTAGCGTATAGTGTAGTATACTAGTACAGCACTAGTGTATAGTGTAGTGTATAGTGTAGTATACTAGTACAGCACTAGTGTATAGTGTAGTGTATAGTGTAGTGTATAGTGTAGTGTATAGTGTAGTATACTAGTACACCACTAGTGTATAGTGTAGTGTATAGTGTAGTGTATAGTGTAGCGTATAGTGTAGTATACTAGTACAGCACTAGTGTATAGTGTAGTGTATAGTGTAGTGTATAGTGTAGTGTATAGTGTAGTATACTAGTACACCACTAGTGTATAGTGTAGTGTATAGTGTAGTGTATAGTGTAGCGTATAGTGTAGTATACTAGTACAGCACTAGTGTATAGTGTAGTGTATAGTGTAGTATACTAGTACAGCACTAGTGTATAGTGTAGTGTATAGTGTAGTGTATAGTGTAGTATACTAGTACAGCACTAGTGTATAGTGTAGTGTATAGTGTAGTGTATAGTGTAGTGTATAGTGTAGTATACTAGTACACCACTAGTGTATAGTGTAGTGTATAGTGTAGTGTATAGTGTAGCGTATAGTGTAGTATACTAGTACAGCACTAGTGTATAGTGTAGTGTATAGTGTAGTATACTAGTACAGCACTAGTGTATAGTGTAGTGTATAGTGTAATGTATAGTGTAGTGTATAGTGTAGTATACTAGTACACCACTAGTGTATAGTGTAGTGTATAGTGTAGTATACTAGTACACCACTAGTGTATAGTGTAGTGTATGGTGTAATGTAGAGTGTAGTGTATAGTGTAGTGTATAGTGTAGTATACGAGTACAGCACGCCGGTGTGTTGGAGAGCCAAGCATCAAAATTCCCTCTGCGCGGGAATATAGCGTTTCCCCCTCGCACGCGCGCGTGGGGGGGGTCTCCTTGCGCTCCGGTTTCCTGCCACGTGTATAATAATAATAAATATATAATAAACACGCATCGTGAATTAGCTGAGAATATCTTAAAGTTAAAAACCCAACGCAGTGGCGGGACATTCCCGAACAAGAGTTACGCGACTCGGCGTGTGCCTCTCCGGGATAAATAAGTAAATTATTATAACTTGGATTTACGTGCCACTCAGGTATTTGAGACACGCGCTAGGTAATGAGTAACGTGGAGCGAGTTATACATAACAAGTACTGTACGTGTCAAGATGAACCATATCGGGCGCCACGGTGGCCAGGAGATGTTCACTACCTCACCCGGTGCACAGAAGGTCGTGGGTTCGATCTCGACCCTTCTTACGACGCCTGTATTTTTGAAGTTTGTGTGTTTTTTTTTGTTGTCTTTTCTTGGATTTTCTGTTTGCACATAGTCACTTTAAGATGTATTCTTGTTCATGTTTTTGTTTTTTTGTTTGTTGCGGTTGCACCCGATTCAAGAGCCGAATGGCTCACAGGGCTATACCTAATAAATGAACTTGAACTTCTCACTATCCCCGTGGTCGCGTGGATTTTCTCCGGGTTTTCCCCCCATACGTTTAGAGTGAACGGGACCCTTATTTGGCTGCTGTGAATTCCCACGTGTTAAGCCGCTTTCGTTGAGCTATCATTTGTGGCCGGGTCGCTTCTAAAAATAGCTACGTATCTCAGTGAGGGCCTTACCTGGTAAAAAAACTAATTTTTGTTTAATAATTGTGTTCATATCATCAGTACGTTCCTGTTTCCAGATTATAACGCAGATCTTGAGGAATAGTAGCATCTTCAGGAGGTCTTCATTCAACAGTGGATTGCCCATGGCTGCTGCTGATTATGTGTTGTATAGACGTAACATATTTATGGTAATGTTGCTATTGTTGGTGCGTTGATTTTGCGCGCGTCTGTACACGTGTGGGGAGCGGTGGCGCAGCGGTGGCGCAGCGGTTAGCGCGTTGCGCTACGAACCCGGCGACCCGAGTTCGATTCCCGCTCACGGCCAACACCACCAGTGACGATTATCTGAACCGGTCCTGGTGCCTCCCCTAGGTCGACTCGGCCTCAAATGAGTAGCTGGTGCGGTGTGTTTAAACATCGCCACTGGGGAGACAAAGGCTGTTTGGGAGTGGTGTTGGCTACCCACCCCCTCGTGCGCCTTCATAGGCGCTCGCTAACAGCACTTGTCCCAACAGTCCTTCAAGGCTACATCAGGGGGGATCTTTGTAAACGTGTCGCAGACAGCGTTAATTGATTAGCGCGCGTCACATGGGACGTGTTTCAAAAACATTGATCGCCTGGAACGACTTCACTAAGGTTATCGAACGGGAGAGTTCAACTGGTGAAAGCGGAAAAACTACCCAGGGCTGTCGTGTTAAACTCCAGCTCTTTATTATCAATCGCGCAATCATCTGCTCTTAATTGCCACGTGGTAAGCCCACTTCGTTTAAGCCAGTGCCGGATTATCTTAGTAGTAAAAGTAGCTTCATATGTTACGGGCCCAGCACTTTCAAGGGCCCCCGCGCTAAATGCTTTCAAGCTATCAATTCCGGTTCAGTCATTCTGCACTTGCTCTATTACTATAGTACTATACCGCCTTCAACTTTTATGAACGACCGGGTGTTTAAGGTTAGCGGTTTGTCATATTATCTGGCTGTAAAGCAAATGAAAAAATACAATTACTTTACTATGCAAGTGAAAAATGTATGTGTTTTAATATTATTATTTATTTAGGGCCCCTTTATAACATCATGCTACGGGCTTTACCTGGCACTGGTTGAAGCTTTCATTTGTGGTCAAGGTCGCTTCTGAAACAGCTACGCAATATAAGCTGATTGGGCCTTATCTGGTGAAATAATAAAAAGCCTACGTGTTATACTAATAAAACAAAGGTTTAGTTTAGGGGGCGTCCATAAATGACGTCACGCACCGGGGGGGGGTTTCAGACATTTGTGACGATTTGTGACGATGTGTGACGAGGGGGGGGGGGGGTGAGAAATGTGACGTCACATCAAAATGCGCAACTTTAAATAAATATAGAATTGTTATATCAACACTAATTGTTATAACAACACTCATACAACATCAGAGTGCAGCGCCACATTAAATACGCACTACAATGACAATAGTTTAAAGCGATTTGAAGCATGTTTTATTTTCAAAATGTATATATGGTTTTGGGGGGGGGGGTAGAGCTTTGTGACGTCATATTTGAGGGGGGGGGTTTGACTTTTTGTGACGCCGTGTGACGAGGGGGGGGGTCAAAAATCGTCCAAAATCGCGTGACGTCATTTATGGACGGCCCCTTAATAGGTTATGTTAAATTTTGATTTAAAGCTTTCGTGACTGCAGGGATTCATATTCTTGGTTCTTTTGGTAAAGTGACGTAGAAGGGAAATAATAAAATAATACAAATATAAAACAATTAAATTCTCCGGGCGTTTCAACTGCAACACAAGTAATCATGATGATGTTATTTTGGTGATGATTGCTTGTGTTGCAGTCGAAACGTCGTGAGAATTGTATTGTTTTATATTTCATTATTTTATTGTTTCCCTTCTACGTGACTTTACCGAAAGAACCAAGAATATAGGTTATGTTCAATTAAATGTGTTGCAGTGCCGTTTGTTGAAATTTGAAATAAATGGTTCTTCTTGTTATTTTGGTTTCCGACCTCTGAACCGTGGAATGTCTCGTTCACCATGGAAGTCCAGTTAAACATGCACTTCCACGGCTCCGGCATGCGGCTCACACAAGGGGTTGTTTCGTAACGTTGTTTATTGAAGGACGGTCTCGCAATCACCGCGTACCCATTGCGGCTCTTCCGACTCCACGAAGTTCACCCACTTCTGTATCTCTCGCCTCGCCTATGTGCCATGAACACAAACATGCCAAAGAGTAACAAAAAATGTGTCACGTTTACCAGCTTAAACACATTCCTGCGGAGGGAGCTGGTAGGAACGTTGGGTTGCTCGGTCAATGGCCAGGGTCAACGGCGGCGTGGTGTATTCCGCAAATATGACCGACTGTGAGGGCGGGCACAAGCCGGCGTGAGTAGGTTAAACGTTGAGTTTTATAAGGGCACCACGGGGTGACCAGCCCCTCCCCACCCAGCCCCTCCCCACCCTCCCCACCCAGCCCCTCCCCACCCAGCCCTTCTCCACCCAGCCCCACCCTCTCCACCAAGCCCCTACCCACCCAGCCCACACCCTCCCCACCCAGCCCCTCCCCACCCTCCCCTCCCCACCTCGCCCCTCCCCACCCAGCCCCTCCCCTCTCCACCCAGCCCCACCCCTCCCATTTTTTGATGCATGACGGACGGACACAATGATCCCTGTGGGCTGGTGTAACCAGGAGGTTCCTACCAGTAAATACGCTGCCAAGCTTGGTGGTGTTCATTCAGACGCTGTCTTTCCGACAGACTTGTTCTTCACCTGAGGACGGGTGCTTGCGTTGTGGCCGAAACGTCGTGAGAATTTCATCTTATTATGTTTAATTTTTTTAATTTTATTATTTCCCTTCTACGTGATTTTACCGAAAGAACCAAGAATATGAATCCCTGCAGTCACGAAAGCTTTAAATCGAAAAATAATTCACTACTTTAGCCCACCGGTGTGTTGAAGAGTGAATCAACATAATTAAAAATTTGAGTCCGACGTTTCGCTGGTAATTACATTCAGCTTCATCGGGAAATTTGGCAGAATGTCGAGGAGGCTTTCTCTTGCTCCCGGTCTTAAGTAGAGCAGCATCAGGGTGACGTCTTCATTCAATTCATTAAAGGTGCAGTGATTTGAGGCTGGGAGGGTATTGTAATTCTATAATAGATTGGTGATCATTCAATTGGTATTCATCGCTATTTGTTTCCCTTATAAGGAATTGTAATTGTATTATAGATTTTATTTATTTAATAAAGTAGTGGATTCTTTGTCCTTCGTGTAAACGTGACACATTTTTTTCCTGTTTGGCCGTGTCGAGTGGTGGAGGGTTACAACACATTTATAAATAACGCGATCTCACCCAAAAACCTTCAATATGAATAATATTTGGTTCGCGAAAGCCTACGTGTTAAACCAAAAAAAAGGCCATCGCCCGAAACGTCGGTTTTTTTTGTTGGTGTTGTTTAAAAAGCCAAAGCGTTCGTGACGAACCGCGTTGATTTTATTGCCGTTGAACGCCGCGCTCACACACAAACACACGAACACGTGACTCGGGAGAGATTTAAACGGATTCATACTCTTAGCTCTTTCGGTAAAGTCACGTAGGTAAAAAATGAAATTAAAATTAATAAAAAAAAAATATTATATCATATTATTTGTATTCATTTTAATGTCATTTTTTACCTACGTGACTTTACCGAAAGAACTAAGAGTATGAATCCTTGCAGTCACGAAAGCTTCAAATCTAGATTTAAACGGAGCCACATAGAAGTCGTTAGTAGACCCACGCCTCCCGCCACGCGGGATTGGCTCCGCAGTTTGAATGAAAGTTCACGTAGTCGGCACGCCGGGGCCTTTAAACACAACGCGCGCTCCCATTGGCTGGCTGGGCACGGTGGGGGCGGGGCTCACGCGGGAGTGGTGGGGAGGGGCACGAGTGGGGGAGAGGTGAAGCAACGCTAGGACCCCCCCTACTTTTAAGGGGTTGCCCAAGGCAAGTGCCTGACCAAAAAAAATCCATACCACCTCGCAAAAACACAGCAACGTTGACCAATATTATATTTTAATTGACCACATTTATATTTAGCGCTATAATAAGCCCCCTCCTCCCGCTCGGTGCAAGTAAACGCCGTTCAGAGTTTAAGTTGAATTATATTTTCGACTCAGGCGCCTCGGGGTTCGAAGGACCCCGTCGCCCGGGGTAACGGCCGTTTAAAGTCGAGGTGTGGGGGGGGGGGGGTGTTTTTTGTCCCGTGGTGCACCGCGACGGGCTCGACCAATAAGAAGCGAGGCGGACCAACGGCTCCCGAGATTTAAAAAACCCGGCAGTGAACGGCAGCTGCCACGGTACGGGTTGCGTCCTCTCACTCTCTCCTAATTATCTCTAGAGTGGTGATCTCTTCACGAATCGTGTCTCGACTCGACTACGAAGCAAAGCTCGAGTGTAGCTACCCCCCTCATTCCATCAGCTGTCTCTACGGGCAGGCACGGAAGCGGAGTTTGAAGTGGTAGTCGACAAAGACGACGGACGAGGTACGCGGTAGGTCTGCATGTAGGGAGAGAGACACACGGACGAGGAGAGAGACACACGGAGCAGGCGTAGACACACGGGCGAGAGCGGCGAGACAACCGCGATCGAGTGTGAGGCGAGGAACGGGAGAGAGGCCATGGCTGTCGTACTGCGGCCACAGCACGGAGCGGGGGGCGGTGGTGGCAAGTCGGCGGCGGCGTCGGCACCCCCCGAGTTGGTGGTGAAGGAGATCCCTGAGCAGCTGTACGACCCGGGCACCAAGCGACGATACCAGCGAGGTCGCTTCCTGGGCAAGGGCGGCTTCGCCAAGTGCTACGAGATGACGGACGTGGCCACGGGCGAGGTGTTCGCGGGCAAGATCGTGTCCAAGACGATGCTCATGAAGCCCCACCAGAAGGAGAAGATGAGCATGGAGATCACCATCCACCGCTCGCTCGGCCACGCCAACGTCGTCAACTTCCACAGCTTCTTCGAGGACGACGACTTCGTCTACGTGATCCTGGAGCTGTGCAGGCGACGGGTGAGGAGGGTGGTGGTGGAGTGTGGGGGTGGTGATGGTAGTGGTGATGGTGGTGGATGGTGGTGGTGGAGGAGGCTGATGATGATGATGGTGGTGGTGGTTGGTGGTGGTGGAGGAGGGTGATGGTGGTGTTTGCTTTGGAGGAGGGTCATGATGATGGTAGTGGTGGAGGGTGGTGGAGGATGATGGTGGTGGAGGGTGATGGTGGATGATGGTGGTGGATGGTGGTGGAGGAGGGTAATGGTGGGTGGTGGTGGAGGGTGATGGTGGTGTTTGCGGTGGAGGAGGGTGATGATGATGTTGTTTGCGGTGGTGGATGGTGGTAGTGGAGGAGGGTGGTGATGGTGGAGGGGTGATGGTGGTGATCGCTTAGCGCTGCGCTCCGAACCCGGCGACCCGAGTTTCGATTCCTGATTCCCGCTCACGGCCACCACCACCAGGTGACGATTGTCTGAACCGGTTCTGGGCCTCCCCTAGATCGACTCGGCCTCAAAACGAGTAGCCGGTGCGATGTGTAAAATCATCGCCCCAACCCCCTCGCGTGCCTGCATCGGGTGCTGCCGCTCGCTATCGGCACTTGCCACCAACCTTCTGTAAGCCTACACGGGGGGTCTTTGTGCGGAGCGGTGGTGCAGTGGTTAGCGCTGCACCACGTGGGTGTTGTGGTACCGCAAACGCCTCTGACCCCGGTTCGATTCCCGCTCACGGCCACCAACGCCGGTGACGAGGAGCTCGGGCGATGGTGTCGTCACTCCCGGTGGCACCCCTCCCCCCCCCTAGGTAGACTCGGCCATAAATGAATATCGGGTGCGGTTGTGCGTGTGAACATCGCCACTGGGGGAGACGAAGGCGGTCGGGCGTGACGTTGGCTTTGCGAGGGAAGCTTTGCGTTGTTGGTAGTGGTGGCGGTGGTGATGTAATTAATACGTTTAAATAATAAACATAAACAGGTCCTGCATATGCCTTGTCCAGCTTTGTGAGCTGATAATTATCATCTTCGGCCACTCGTAGCGAACGTGTCCCTCTCGCCTTCCTGGGGGTTGAACGAGGTGGATCCTTGGCACCCACCACACCGAAGATCCCCACCCCGTTGTCAGCCTGACCCCAGAGACTGTCGGGGCTGCTCGTTCAAGGCTGAGTGGACCTAGGGGGGGGGTCCCAGGACCGGTTCGGATTGACCGTCACGAGCGGGAATCGGTCCCCAAATGTCAATTTCGATATCCGCTGGGGATGGAGCAGAGGACCACTACCAAATACAACGCCATTGGTCACCGCGGTACCAGGCTAGGTGCACTTTGAGGCTGCCATGTGAAGTGTTTTGAAGGCTCGCCGCCGGCGTGAGGTTGTCGGGGCTGACCCAGCAGGTGCCGTGGGTTGGCCGGCCCGAGATGACTACTGGTAGATGCGCCATCAGCTGTACCCCCCTACTGTGCCAGGCTAGGTGCATGAGATCTCGGGGCAGACCCAGCAAGTGCCGTGGGTTGGCCGGCCTGAGATGATCACTGGTAGATGCGCCACCAGCTCCACCCCCCCTACTGTGCCAGGCTAGGTGCATGAGATCTCGGGGCAGACCCAGCAGGTGCCGTTGGTTGGCCGGCCCGAGATGATCACTGGTAGATGCGACACCAGCTCTACCCCCCCTACTGTGCCAGGCTAGGTGCATGAGATCTCGGGGCAGACCCAACAAGTGCGTGTGTGTCCGTGTGTGTGCGCGCGGATACGCAAACAACTGCCATTAGCCACTAAGTGGCGGTGACGTAACCACGGCGCTTGTGCCAGGCTAGGTGCACGTTGTAGCCACGTGAAGTGTCGAGTGCCCGCCGGCAGGAGGCCACGGGGTAGACCCAACAGGTGCCACGGGTCGACTGAGACGACCGAGATGACTGGCTGATGCACCACCTGTGCCCCCTACTGTACCAACTTTCACACGTGGTGACGAGTAATGTATCGTTCGTGATGGCCAGCTCGCTTCTTCAAAAGAGCCGCGTAGCTCCTGGTGGACCTTGGTTTGCGCTTTGTTTGGGCTCATTGCCAACGCGGGCACCGTGATCTCGTTCTGTGCAGTGCTGGTGAATTGTAGTGGTCTCTGGCTAACTGGTTCGTAGGGGGGGGAGGAAGCCGCCTTATCGATTCGATTAGCCGCAGAGAGGGGGGGGGCTCCATTTGAAGTGTCAATGGGGTCATTGGGGCCATGGTCAATCCACTGCTGGATGGAGCGCCCCCTCTCTCTCTCTCTCCCCGTCTCGCCCTCTTGTCACGCCATCTCACCACCATGCCGCTTGTCACTAAATCCACCGATGCCGCACACGAGTATCTTGATGTCACTATCGCTCCATCTCTCTCCGATGGGGGGTGGGTCTGGTTCCTGAACGCTGTTCCCGTTGCTCAACCTGCCAACCCCCGATGGTACACGTGACCATCGCTCGCCCCGTGCCTGTCCGTGTTGCGTGGTTCTCTGATTCGAGTGCTCCCGTCTTCCAAGCTCTCATTGTAGTTGCAAGCGTGCGGTCTGTCTGTCTCTCTTTCTCGTGCTTGATCCAGAAGTGGTGTCTGTTGGGTTAGGTCGTGTAGATGGAGTCTACATTTTTCTTAAACGATAATCCACCACCCGACGGAGCCTATCCATTCAATTAAATCGAGGTATAATTCCTCGTGCCGCGGTGGCGAGATGTTAACTACTTCGCCTGGTGTACAGGAGGTCGTGGGTTCCATCCCGACCCTGATGCCTGCTGTATATTTGGAGTTTGTAGTGTCATCATCATTATAACGGTGGCGAGGAGATGTTAACTACCTCGCCTGGTATACAGGAGGTCGTGGGTTCAATCCCGACCCTGACGCCTGCTAAATACTTGGAGTTTGAATGTCTCTTTTCTCCCGGATCCCTCCAGTTTTACCCTCCAATTAAGAAACATGCGGCTGTGATATTGGGCTGCTATCAATTGCCACGTGATGATAAGCCGCTTCCAATCGTCAGAATCTTTTACTTTTGACTCGAGGAATCCGATGAGCCATAAAGCTCTTTTTGCACCCCCATAGATTTCTGGTGGGGGGGGGCACGAGGTCTGAACGTTACAACAAACAATGCAGAAACACGATAGGGGGGGGGTGCAAATGATAGAAAATTTCAAGCAAATCGCGCACGTCAAATTTTAGACTTAAATTTTAAAACTGTTACGCAATCCTCCGGTTTTAGTGTGTTGGCCACTAGGCTGCTCCTGGCCACGCTGCAGTTGAAGTGGCGGCCACTAGGGTGTGCTTGGTCCACGTTGGGACCACCCTTGGTCCACCCTTGGTCCACGCTGGGACCACGCTGGGACCACGCTTGGTCCACCCTTGGTCCACCCTTGGTCCATGGCAGGTCACACAGCAAGGTCGCATAGAAAGGTGGTCGGGCGTGTGCGGGCTCGATTGGCCTGTTCAGCCATCTGCGCACTCATCAACCCAACAAAATGACAAACGTGCCATGGTCATCATCAACTATGATGGACGAACAAGAAGCAGTGGTAGTGCGTGGAGGTTGGTGAGCGCATGCGCTGAGCAACGAACCCGGCGCCCCGAGTTGGATTCCCGTTCCTGGTCACCAGTGACGATTAACACATTCCTGCGGAGGGAGCTGGTAGGAACGTTGGGTTGCTCGGTCAACGGCGGCGTGGTGTATTCCGCAAATATGGCCGACTGTGAGGGCGGGCACAAGCCGGCGTGAGTCGGTTAAACGTTGAGTTTTATAAGGGCACCACGGGGTGATCTGCCCCTACCCACCCCTCCCAGCCCCTCCCTGCACGACGGACACAATAATCCCCTGTGGACTGGTGTAACCAGGAAGTTCCTACCAGTATAATCCGAGTCTCCCCCCCCCCCCCCCCCCCCAGCCAGCGCCTTGCGGTGTGATCTGTGCCCTTCCACCACCCCCGTGGGTTCTCCAGTTTATCCCCCTCATTTAGAAACGTGCCTTTTTTTTTACTATTTAGATTATTTTGCCGCCCTAAATGCCCGAAATGATAAGGCCACTTTGTTGAGCTAGCATCTGTGGCCAGGTCGCTTATGGAAAATAAGTGTTATACCCTCGGTGAGCATTGCCTGGCAGGATGGGGATGGTTTAGTTTTGTATTTGTTTACCTTTCTTGCACTTTGCACTCCTGTCCGTGTGTTTGTCGTAACGTTCTTGCCCTGTGCCCCTACTGGAGATCTGAAAAGAGCGTCATAGTTAATCGGATTCCTCCTGCAGTCCTAAATGCTGTCTTTCTCCTTTGGCGGCGCAGTCTCTGATGGAGTTGCACAAGCGGCGCAAGGCGCTGTCGGAGCCGGAGGCGCGCTACTTCCTGCGTCACGTGATCCTGGGCTGCCAGTACTTGCACACCAACAAGGTCATCCACCGTGACCTCAAGCTGGGCAACCTCTTTCTCAACGACGACATGGAGGTCAAGATCGGTGAGCTTGCCCCCCGCCCCCTTTTGCTCGCTCGCCCCATCTCGCTCGCCCCCTCTAACACTTCTGAAAGAGCTCCATCACTCCGTGGTGGGTCTTACCTGGTAGAATAAAAACAGGTCTACAGTTTGATCGCCCGACACCAAGGCCTCCCACTTGCCGCGAGCTCGCCACTCGTCGTTCGCTTATCGGCCGCTCGCCCCCTCGCTCGCCCCCTCCCCCGCCCGCAGGAGACTTTGGGCTGGCGACGCGTATCGAGTACGATGGCGAGCGCAAGAAGACGCTGTGCGGGACGCCCAACTACATCGCCCCGGAGGTGCTCATCAAGAAGGGCCACAGCTACGAGGTGGACATCTGGTCCATCGGGTGCATCATGTGAGCGCCACGCCGCCGCCGGCCATGAGCAGCACAACGCCCTCACAGAATCCGAGACCGCTCGAGCCGCCTCCTGTTGTACACCACGTGACTCTTGCGTTGCCACCCCCACTCTGACCCCCCCCCCCCCCCCCGCTGCTGCAGGTACACTCTGCTGGTGGGGAAGCCGCCGTTTGAGACGAGCTCGCTCAAGGACACGTACGCACGCATCAAGCGCACAGAGTACTCCATCCCCAAGGTGATCACCGCTCACCCGCCCGCTCACCCGCCCGCTCACCCGCCCGCTCACCCGCCCGCTCACCCGCCCGCGCTATGAACCCGGCGACCAGAGTTCACTCCCCGTTCACGGCCACCAACACCAGATGACGAATATCTTAACCGGTCCCGTGCCTCCACTAGGTCGACTCGGCCTTAAATTAATACCCGGCGTGGTGTGTAAACATCGCCATTGGGGGAGGTGGTCAGGCGTCGTGGTGCTGGCCACCCCTCGCCACCTTTTGTGTTTGGTTGTCCTCCCGCACCTCCGATTGTAGCACGGTCGGTCCGCTACGTATGGCGCGAACGCCGTTCGGCACGCGCACGTGTGCCATCGCCGGCCTTCACCCGCGGTGCTGCTGTGGCTGTGCAACGCCGCCGTGTCACGGCCGTGAGGGCTCACCGGCGGTGTGTGGTGCGTGGTGCGTGGTGTGTGGGTGGTTGTGTGGGTGGTGTGTGGTGTGTGTGCGCGCTCGCTCGCTCCCAGGCCGTGAGCGCCGTGGCTGGGGCGCTCATCACCCGCATGCTGCGCTCGGAGCCGCTACTGCGGCCGTCCATTACCGAGCTGCTGCAGGACGAGTTCTTCACGACGGGCTACCTGCCGGCGCGCCTCCCCACCACCTGCCTCTCGATGGCGCCGCGCTTCTCGCTGGCGCCGCAGCCGCAGCTGCCCCCCGCCTTCTCAGCCATCTCCGCCATCACTGGCGGCGTTGGCGTCGCTGGGACCGCTGCGATGCATCGCAAGCCGCTGCTGGAGATCAACAAGGGTGAGGGAGGCGTGGCGCTCGTTGGGGGGGCTTGTGGGTGATTGGGGGGAGCCTTGGTGGCAAGGAGATGTTTACTACCTCGGCTGGTGTGCAGGAGATCGTGGGTTCGATCCCAACGCTGACGCCCGCTGCTGTATATTTGGAGTTTGTGGTGTCTCATCATCACCACCACGGTGGCTAGGAGATGTGAACAACATCGCCTAGTACGCAGGACGGTCGTGGCTTTGGTTCCAATCCTGACGCCTGCTGCTGTACTCTTAGGTTTTTTCGGTAAAGTCACGTAGGTAAAAAATTAAATTAATGAAAGTAAAATAAAAAATCGCGACGTTTCGGAGGCAACACAAGCTTCCGTCTTCAGGTGGAACCGTCACGGCACGATTGCTGTATGCTGCTGTAAATTTGGAGTTTGCGTGCGTCTCTCTCCCCCTGTGATTGCGTGGAATTTTCTCCGGGTCCTCCGGGTTTTCCCTCCACATCGACATCGCCACACGTTTTGGCGCATTTGGCTGCGTAAATTTCCACATGCGCCGACTCCGTTGATCTACCATTTGAGATGGCCAGGTCGCTTGTGAAAAAGAGCTACACAGCGCCGCATGGGGGGACCTTGCCCGGTCAAAAAATAAACACTTAAAATAATGGCACGCAGGTAGCGCCTTGTGGGCGATTGTCACGGAAGTGGTGGCGGTGGCCGACGCCACCGTGCGCCGTCACGGTTGAGCGGTCTGCGTGCGTGCGTGTGAACTTGTTCCGCACCGTGCGTGGCCAACCGTGCTGACGGGGGGGGGGGGGGGTGCAGGGGAAGGATCTGCCGGAGGTTTTGTTGTTGTTGGGTTAAATCGCATAAATGATAAATGTGTCCGTTAAAACCCGCCCGCCACCTCGGGACGCCCAAAGGCCGTATCCATAACGCCCCCCCCTGCCCTTCCCTGCCCCTTGTGTCGGACCCTCTGCCCACAACCCTGGCCCTATTGCAAACCCCTGCCCACCCCCTCCTTGGCCTACCCCTAACCGTGTCGCTATTGGTGACCCCCTGACCCCTGTCCCAGAAGACTCGGGGGTGCCACGCAAGGCCGACGAGAAGAAGGAAGCGCTGCCGGCACCCAGGTGAGCACGGGGGGTGGGGGGCTGGGTGTGGGGGGGGGGGGGTTGGGGGGGGCGGTGAGGGGGGGTGGGGCGGTGAGGGGGGGTGGGGCGGTGAGGGGGGGTGGGGCGGTGAGGGGGGGTGGGGCGGTGAGGGGGGGTGGGGCGGTGAGGGGGGGTGGGGCGGTGAGGGGGGGGTGGGGCGGTGAGGGGGGGTGGGGCGGTGGCTGGGCAAGGGTGCTGCGCTACGAACCCGGCGACCCGAGTTGAATTCCCACTCGTGAAATATTTGAACTGGTCCTGGGCCTCCCCTAGGTCGACTCGGCCTCAAATGATTACCTGGTGCGGCGTGTAGCAAACATCGTCGCCACTGGGGAGACAAAGGCGGCCGGGCGTGGTGCTGGCCACCCGCCCCCTGGTGTGCCGTGCCGGCCTTCACAGGTGCTGCTCGCTAACAGCACTTGCCCCTACAGTCTGTGAAAGCTACCCGGGGGGTCTTTGTGGGGTTTGAGTGGTGAAGTATGGGTGGTAACCCCCGACCTCTCCCACAGTGACGTGGCTGCGGACGTGGTGGGCAGCTCTGACTACTACCTCACGGACCTCTTCTCTCAGCTGAGCCGCCTGCTCGAGGCCAAGCCCTCGGAACGTCTGCTCGTGCGCGAGGGTGAGCAGCAGACTCGGCTCGCCCCGCCCGCCCCCCACACGCTCCTCCTGCCACAGTCATCTGCCCCCACCTCTGCGTCCCCCGCCCCACCCCTTGTCCCTCACCCCGCCCCACCCCGCCCCACCCCGCCCCACCCCGTCTCACCTCGTCTCACCTCGTCGCGTCTCTGCCCCCAGACGAGGCGGAGGACCCGGCCGCGGTCCCCGTGCTCTGGGTGAGCAAGTGGGTCGACTACTCGGACAAGTACGGACTCGGTGAGTCGCCCGTAAACCGTGCACGCGTGGGGGGGGGGTACGGGCCGTGTGTGCGTGGGGGGGGGTACGGGCCGTGGGGGGGGGGGGGTACGGGCCGTGTGTGCGTGGGGGGGGGGGGTACGGGCCGTGTGTGCGTGGGGGGGGGGGGTACGGGCCGTGTGTGCGTGGGGGGGGGAGTACGGGCCGTGTGTGCGTGGGGGGGGGGGTACGGGCCGTGTGTGCGTGGGGGGGGGGGGTACGGGCCGTGTGTGCGTGGGGGGGGGGGTACGGGCCGTGTGTGCGTGGGGGGGAGTACGGGCCGTGTGTGCGTGGGGGGGGGTACGGGCCGTGTGTGCGTGGGGGGGGGGGGTACGGGCCGTGTGTGCGTGGGGGGGGGGGTACGGGCCGTGTGTGCGTGGGGGGGGGAGTACGGGCCGTGTGTGCGTGGGGGGGGGGGTACGGGCCGTGTGTGCGTGGGGGGGGGGGTACGGGCCGTGTGTGCGTGGGGGGGGGGTACGGGCCGTGTGTGCGTGGGGGGGGGGTACGGGCCGTGTGTGCGTGGGGGGGGAGTACGGGCCGTGTGTGCGTGGGGGGGGGGGTACGGGCCGTGTGTGCGTGGGGGGGAGTACGGGCCGTGTGTGCGTGGGGGGGGGTACGGGCCGTGTGTGCGTGGGGGGGGGGGTACGGGCCGTGTGTGCGTGGGGGGGGGGGTACGGGCCGTGTGTGCGTGGGGGGGGGGGTACGGGCCGTGTGTGCGTGGGGGGGGGGGGTACGGGCCGTGTGTGCGTGGGGGGGGGGGTACGGGCCGTGTGTGCGTGGGGGGGGGGGTACGGGCCGTGTGTGCGTGGGGGGGGGGGGTACGGGCCGTGTGTGCGTGGGGGGGGGGGGTACGGGCCGTGTGTGCGTGGGGGGGGGGGTACGGGCCGTGTGTGCGTGGGGGGGGGGGTACGGGCCGTGTGTGCGTGGGGGGGGGGGTACGGGCCGTGTGTGCGTGGGGGGGGGGGTACGGGCCGTGTGTGCGTGGGGGGGGGGGTACGGGCCGTGTGTGCGTGGGGGGGGGGGTACGGGCCGTGTGTGCGTGGGGGGGGGGGTACGGGCCGTGTGTGCGTGGGGGGGGGGGGTACGGGCCGTGTGTGCGTGGGGGGGGGGGTACGGGCCGTGTGTGTGCGCGTGCGTCACGGGGTGCGCCGCGTGGTGAAATCGTCGTCGTGCTGCGTGTGTGTTTGCCAGTCATCTCGGTCGGTCGACCCGTGGCATCTGGGTCTGTCCCGTGACCTGCCAGTGGGCGTTCGACACCTCGCGTGGCCTTGACGTGCGCACGGCCTGGCACAAGCGCCGTGGTGAGATCGCCGCCGCTTGGTGGAGAATGGCGGTGGTGGTGGTGGTGGTGTGTGCGTTTGCCAAGTGGCGTAGCCCGCACGCCCAGCCACACCGCATGCTTCCCAAGCATCGTCTTTTTGGCCGGATAGAGGGGGCTAAATGGGCACGGCACGGGCTAGGGGTGAGGTGGAGGGCGAGGTGGGTGAGTGGCACGGGCTAGGGGTGAGGTGAGGTGATGGGTGAGGTGGAGGGCGAGGTGGGTGAGTGGCACGGGCTAGGGGTGAGGTGAGGTGATGGGTGAGGTGGAGGGCGAGGTGGGTGAGTGGCGCGGGCTAGGGAAGAGGCGAGGGTGAGGTGGTACAGGAGGCCTGGGCGGTCCGTGCCGTGGATCTCCCGTCGGCGAGCCCTTCCGCTCGCTCGCGTGATGCCCTCCGATTGCAGCACAGTTGAAGTTCAACATTCGTTGAAGCGCCAGCACCGTGACAGCATCAACGTCGTGTGTGTGCGTGGCGTGTGCGTGGCGTGTGTGTCGCAGGCTACACGCTGTGCGACAACAGCGTGGGCGTGCTGTTCAACGACTCGACGCGCATGCTGCTCTACCCGGACGGGGAGCAGATCCAGTACATCGAGCGCGACCTCACAGAGTCGTTCTTCTCTATGCACTCGTACCCCACGGCACTCACCAAGAAAGTGAGCGTCGCCCCGGCTACCTACCCCCCCCCCTCCGCTCTGGGTGTGTGAACCACCACGACCCCTGACGGCGGCACCGGCGAGACAAAGGTGGCTGGGGGCGGTAATCTTTGTCTCCGTCAACGTGCCGTCGATGTTGGCCGTGGGTGCCTGGAGGGTCGCCTTTCACGGCCCTGGCGTGGGCCTCGCCGTATCGGGATCCGTCTGGGAATCTTTCTTTTGAGGCCGGTGGAATCCGACGAGCTTACGAAGCTTTTTAAATCCTTCATATTAAGTTCGCTTGCTTGCTTAGGACCGTGCAAATCTTTCGGCCGTTTTTTAACCCACTTCCCGTGATCCAATCGAGCTGACACTTTTTATGTAAAAAAAATATTATATTTAATTACCAATTGCCTAATGGTGCAATGCAATCATCTGACCCATAGGTGGCAGCCATCTCAAGCCAGAGGACGAGAGGACTCTAGCCGCCACGCATATAAAGGATTTATAGTGAAAAACTTTGTTTTTACGGGTTATACTTGTTTCTCTTCCTTCCTTTCCCGCTGCGGAGAAGTCGGGCGGCGGGTTCGAAGGGACGTCTCCCTGCTGCCGCTGACCCCCCCCCCCCCTCGTCTCCGCCCCCTCCCCGCGCCGCCAGGTGACGCTCACCAAGTACTTCCACAGCTACATGAGCGAGCACCTGCTTAAGGCGGGCGCCAACATCCCGACGCGCGAGGGCGACGAGCTGGCGCGCCTGCCCTACCTGCGCACGTGGTTCCGCACGCGCTCCGCCATCGTGCTGCACCTCTCCAACGGCACGCTGCAGATCAACTTCTTCAAGGTGGGGGGGGGGGTGGGAGTGGGGGGATGGGGGCCGGCGTTTTTCGCCCTCCCCGCATGGCCTCGTGGGAGCCTCGGTAGCGATAGTGTTGTTTTTTTTGTACAGATATTTTTTTTTTCCAACAATGTGCTATTGTATATTTTAATTTATGTTAGAATTGCATTTTTGTATGTTTTTCTTATTATTCACTTGTATTTTCTTAATTTAAATTATTATAATCTAGTTTAAATTTGTCTTAATTTCAATACAAAAATGTAACATTTTTATGAATGTAGTATTATTTATCATTTTGAGTTTTTCGAAGCAAATGTGCGGCCCGATTTTTTTTGCACCACGTTGTGACGCGCGCACAGTCAACCAATACGCCAAAGCAGTTGTAAAAAGCAGGAATTACATAAAAGATTGTGGGGAGCAGGCTCGCAGCCCCCAAACTATCCACGGGGGGAGGATGGGGGGGGGGGTCCACAGAAAGGGGGAAGGACCAAGAGAGCTACAGCCGAAAAGTGCAGCTGACGCAAATAAAATAGACGGGTAAGGGACGGCCTCAACGGGCATTTTTGACATTCTGCCCCTCCGAATGTGGCTCCCCGTCTGTAGTGGTTACACCTCCCCTCCCTTATCCTCGGTCTCCTGCCCCCCCCTTGCATCCTGGTGACTTGCGTCAGGTGTTGTACGACAGTGGAGAGGGGGGGGGACCACCTGGCCTCGAATTCCCCCCCCCCCAACCCTCCTTTCCGACGAGAGCTCGTGGCTCCGGTGTCAGATTTTTTTAATTTATTTTTAGTTTTTCTTCCGATTCCTCTGTGCCGATGGCGTTGCATGCACGTCATCGGAACGGAACCAGAAGACCCGATGGCGTTTACACGCGAACGTCATTCTGACGGGAAAGGGGGTTAACGAATGCTTGGAGGGGTGGGTCTCCGTGCGGGCCGCGTTTGTATCATGGCCAACAAACCTTCCACCCCACCCACCGCAGGACCACGCCAAGATCATGCTGTGCCCGCTGATGGGCGCCGTCACGTACATCGACGAGAAGCGCAACGCCCGCACGCTGCGGCTGGCGCTGCTCGCAGAGCGCGGCTGCAGCGCCGACCTCATGAGCCGCCTGCGCTACGCGCGCTCCATGGCCGAGAAGATGCTGAGCAGTCGCTCTGGCGCCGTGCGCGGGAAGATCGCCGCTCCCTGAGCCACGTGTGTTGCCCCCCCCCCTCCCCCCACCACCACCCACCGCTCGTTTGCCTGCCGCGCTGCACTCTGTCGGGCATCGCCGCTAGGGAGGACGGAGCGGCGCCGGGAGAGGTCATCACCCGGAACGCCGCCACCACCCCCCTGCCCTCGCCCTCGTCCATCGTGCGCCGTGCGGGAGACTCGTCAGAGTGGGGGGCCCGGCCCCCCCCCACCAACATACACACCCCCCCCACACAAACACACACACCTCCACCCCGCGGGTAGCGATCGTGGGGGTTTGGTTTTGTTTTTAGTTGTCGTCGTTTTTTTTGTCATCGAAAGAAGTTTCTCTTTTCACTCGTTTTTAAAATGTGTGCGCAGGCCGGGTGGGTGGCTCGCTTTCCCGGGTGTTTTGGGGCCTGTGGCGGCACAACCGGTGAGCCCATGCGGTTTTGTACATAGGGCTGCGGAGGGAGCGCTGTACAGACGTGTGTGTGTGTGTGTGTGCGCGAGTGTGTGTGCGAATGTGTACATGTGCGCGAGCGTGTACACGTGCGCGAGCGTGTACACGTGCGCGAGCGTGTACACGTGCGGCTGTTTTTACTTCTCCCCAGCAGCCCCTCTGTTTGAGCGGCTGTGGCTGTTGCTGCTGCGGCTGCTCTCTCCATCTTCCCTTTCACTCGAATTTGCTCTCAAAATGATCTCGCAGTCTTCACGTTTGCGGACATTTATTAATAAAAAGAGTTTACATTTTCTGGCCCCGGGGTCTGTGTTCTTGCCGGTTTAAAAAACACAACTTAAAGGCGCAGCCCTGCAACTGTCAGCTGACGCTACTGCTGGCGGAACCCAGGGCTTCTGCTCGGGAGCCACGTGGTCTGCTCTTGCACGATGTCCACACGCTGTGAGGCTGGTGGACGTACCCACGATTTACCCACCTCCTGTAACCCTCCATCTCCACTGCCCCGCAGTGTGGTCAGCATTTCACCTGTCCATGCAATGATCTATTCACCCACTCGCACGCCCAAGCAACCATCCACTCACTTGCCCACCCACTCACTCGCCCACCCACTCACTCGCCCACCCACTCACTCGCCCACCCACTCACTCGCCCACCCACTCTCTTATTCACCCACCCACTCGCCCACTCTCTCGCCCCACCCACTCTCTCGCCCACTCACTCGCCCACCCACTCTCTTGCTCACCCACTCACTCGCCCACCCACTCACTCGCTCGCCCACTCACTCGCCCACTCACATCGCCCACCCACCCACTCGCCCACCCACTCACTCGCCCACCCACTCGCCCACCCACTCGCCCACCCACTCGCCCACCCACTCCCTCGCCCACTCACTCGCCCACCCCACTCACTCGCCCACCCACTCGCCCACCCACTCTCTTGCGCACCCACTCTCTTGCTCACCCACTCACTCGCCCACCCACTCACTCGCCCACCCACTCACTCGCCCACCCACTCACTCGCCCACCCACTCACTCGCCCACCCACTCACTCGCCCACCCACTCTCTTGCTCACCCACTCGCTCGCCCCGCCCCACTCGCTCGCCCACCCACTCACTCGCCCACCCACTCACTCGCCCACCCACTCACTCGCCCACCCACTCACTCGTCCACCCACTCACTCGCCCACCCACTCTCTTGCTCACCCACCCACTCGCCCACTCTCTCGCCCACCCACTCTCTCGCCCACTCACTCGCCCACCCACTCGCCCACCCACTCTTGCTCACCCACTCACTCGCCCACCCACTCACTCGCCCACCCACTCGCTCGCCCACCCACTTGCCCACCCACTCACTCGCCCACCCACCCACTCGCCCACCCACTCACTCGCCCACCCACTCACTCGCCCACCCACTCACTCGCCCACCCACTCGTCCACCCACTCACTCGCCCACCCACTCACTCGCCCACACCACTCTCTTGCTCACCCACCCACTCGCCCACTCTCTCGCCCACCCACTCTCTCGCCCACTCACTCGCCCACCCACTCGCCCACCCACTCTTGCTCACCCACTCACTCGCCCACCCACTCACTCGCCCACCCACCCACTCGCCCACCCACTCACTCGCCCACCCACCCACTCGCCCACCCACTCACTCGCCCACCCACTCACTCGCCCACCCACTCACTCGCCCACCCACTCACTCGCCCACCCACTCACTCGCCCACCCACTCACTCGCCCACCCACTCACTCGCCCACCCACTCACTCGCCCACCCACTCACTCGCCCGCCCACTCTCTTGCTCGCCCACCTCGCTCGCCCGCCCACTCACTCCCCCACCCACCCACTCACTCGCCCACCCACTCACTCGCCCACCCACTCACTCGCCCACCCACTCGCCCACCCACTCACTCGCCCACTCACTCGCCCACCCACTCACTCACTCGCCCACCCACTCGCCCACCCACTCGCCCACCCACTCGCCCGCCCACTCACTCGCCCACCCACTCGCCCACCCACTCACTCGCCCACCCACTCACTCGCCCACCCACTCTCTTGCTCACCCACTCACTCGCCCACCCACTCGCCCACCCACTCTCTTGCTCACCCACTCTCTTGCTCACCCACTCACTCGCCCACCCACTCGCCCACCCACTCGCCCACCCACTCTCTCGCCCACCCACTCACTCGCCCACCCACTCTCTTGCTCACCCACTCACTCGCCCACCCACTCGCCCGCCCACTCGCCCGCCCACTCACTCGCCCGCCCACCCACTCTCTTGCTCGCCCACCCACTCGCCCGCCCACTCGCCCACCCACTCGCCCACCCACTCACTCGCCCACCCACTCGCCCACCCACTCACTCGCCCACCCACTCACTCGCCCACCCACTCTCTTGCTCACCCACTCACTCGCCCACCCACTCGCCCACCCACTCGCCCACCCACTCACTCGCCCACCCACTCGCCCGCCCACTCACTCGCCCACCCACTCGCCCACCCACTCACTCGCCCACCCACTCACTCGCCCACCCACTCTCTTGCTCACCCACTCACTCGCCCACCCACTCGCCCACCCACTCGCCCACCCACTCACTCGCCCACCCACTCTCTTGCTCACCCACTCTCTTGCTCACCCACTCACTCGCCCACCCACTCGCCCACCCACTCGCCCACCCACTCTCTTGCTCACCCACTCACTCGCCCACCCACTCGCCCGCCCACTCGCCCGCCCACTCGCCCGCCCACCCCACTCACTCGCCCACCCACTCTCTTGCTCGCCCACCCACTCGCCCCGCCCACTCGCCCGCCCACCCCACTCGCCCGCCCACTCACTCGCCCACCCACTCACTCGCCCACCCCACTCTCTCGCCCACTCACTCGCCCACCCACTCGCCCACCCACTTTCTTGCTCACCCACTCACTCGCCCACTCACTCGCCCACCCACCCACTCGCCCACCCACTCACTCGCCCACCCACTCACTCGCCCACCCACTCGCCCACCCACTCACTCGCCCACCCACCCACTCGCCCACCCACTCACTCGCCCACCCACTCGCCCACCCACTCACTCGCCCACCCACTCGCCCACCCACTCACTCGCCCACCCACTCGCCCACCCACTCACTCGCCCACCCACTCACTCGCCCACCCACTCACTCGCCCACCCACTCACTCGCCCACCCACTCACTCGCCCACTCACTCGCCCACCCACTCTCTTGCTCACCCACTCACTCGCCCACCCACTCACTCGCCCACCCACTCGCCCACTCACTCGCCCACCCACTCACTCGCCCACCCACTCTCTTGCTCACCCACTCACTCGCCCACCCACTCACTCGCCCACCCACTCACTCGCCCACCCACTCACTCGCCCACCCACTCTCTTGCTCACCCACTCACTCGCCCACCCACTCGCCCGCCCACTCACTCGCCCGCCCACTCACTCGCCCACCCACTCACTCGCCCACCCACTCACTCGCCCACCCACTCACTCGCCCACCCACTCACTCGCCCACCCACTCACTCGCCCACCCACTCACTCGCCCACCCACTCACTCGCCCACCCACTCACTCGCCCGCCCACCCACTCTCTTGCTCACCCACTCACTCGCCCGCCCACCCACTCTCTTGCTCGCCCACCCACTCGCCCGCCCACTCGCCCACCCACTCGCCCACCCACTCGCCCACCCACTCGCCCACCCACTCACTCGCCCACCCACTCTCTTGCTCACCCACTCACTCGCCCGCCCACCCACTCTCTTGCTCGCCCACCCACTCGCCCGCCCACTCGCCCACCCACTCGCCCACCCACTCGCCCACCCACTCGCCCACCCACTCACTCGCCCACCCACTCACTCGCCCACCCACTCTCTTGCTCACCCACTCACTCGCCCACCCACTCGCCCACCCACTCGCCCACCCACTCACTCGCCCACCCACTCGCCCGCCCACTCACTCGCCCACCCACTCGCCCACCCACTCACTCGCCCACCCACTCACTCGCCCACCCACTCTCTTGCTCACCCACTCACTCGCCCACCCACTCGCCCACCCACTCGCCCACCCACTCACTCGCCCACCCACTCTCTTGCTCACCCACTCTCTTGCTCACCCACTCACTCGCCCACCCACTCGCCCACCCACTCGCCCACCCACTCTCTTGCTCACCCACTCACTCGCCCACCCACTCGCCCGCCCACTCGCCCGCCCACTCGCCCGCCCACCCACTCACTCGCCCACCCACTCTCTTGCTCGCCCACCCACTCGCCCGCCCACTCGCCCGCCCACCCACTCGCCCGCCCACTCACTCGCCCACCCACTCACTCGCCCACCCACTCTCTCGCCCACTCACTCGCCCACCCACTCGCCCACCCACTTTCTTGCTCACCCACTCACTCGCCCACTCACTCGCCCACCCACCCACTCGCCCACCCACTCACTCGCCCACCCACTCGCCCACCCACTCACTCGCCCACCCACCCACTCGCCCACCCACTCACTCGCCCACCCACTCGCCCACCCACTCACTCGCCCACCCACTCGCCCACCCACTCACTCGCCCACCCACTCGCCCACCCACTCACTCGCCCACCCACTCACTCGCCCACCCACTCACTCGCCCACCCACTCACTCGCCCACCCACTCACTCGCCCACTCACTCGCCCACCCACTCTCTTGCTCACCCACTCACTCGCCCACCCACTCACTCGCCCACCCACTCGCCCACTCACTCGCCCACCCACTCACTCGCCCACCCACTCTCTTGCTCACCCACTCACTCGCCCACCCACTCACTCGCCCACCCACTCACTCGCCCACCCACTCACTCGCCCACCCACTCTCTTGCTCACCCACTCACTCGCCCACCCACTCGCCCGCCCACTCACTCGCCCGCCCACTCACTCGCCCACCCACTCACTCGCCCACCCACTCACTCGCCCACCCA
This sequence comes from Lampetra fluviatilis, assembly GCF_964198595.1. Lineage (NCBI taxonomy): Eukaryota > Metazoa > Chordata > Hyperoartia > Petromyzontiformes > Petromyzontidae > Lampetra > Lampetra fluviatilis. The sequence continues at coordinate 7,542,996 of NC_136332.1, read as the reverse complement.
CTCACTCGCCCACCCACTCACTCGCCCACCCACTCTCTTGCTCACCCATGCATCCATTCGCTCGCTCACTCGATCCCCACTCATCCATTCACAAAGGCATCTCCTGTATAACCTTGAACAGACTTGGAGCTGACTCAACACGAGGGTTGGGTGGGCCAGTACCTGCACCTAGCCTGCCTTTGTCTCCACCGTGCTGATGTTTACACAATGAAGGGGAGTCCCAGGATCAATCCACTCGCTCTCTACCTGGGGCCATGTGAGGTGAGATATTTCTCCGCGTGTCTCATGGGGGGGGTTGTCGTGATCCCCGTCCCGGGAGCTGCCACTTCCTCGTCCTGCCTGGCTTGTCAACGTGCTGCTTCTTGCCAAGCTCGGCTCGGGATCGAGCCGCTTGGCCTCTGGGAAATCCTGGAAGAGGGTGGGGGGGTGTGTAGCTGGGACCATGACCCTGAGCTTGGCTCGCGCTAAGCAAGGTGGCATTGAGCCTTGGCTAGAATGGAGTCACACTTCTCTTTTCCCAAGTTCATAACCATCTTGGCCAATGCCACAGACGCTACGGTAGGCTGTTGGTTAAGTGACTTACACAGCTTAACGGCGTTTTGCCTCCCATAGGTGGAACCCCACGCTGTTGACTGACCGTTGAGTGTCGGTGTATTTATGCTGTGCACCAATTTGTCAATCCGAGCTTGTGAGCAGAGGGCCAAGTCCATGCCCCTGGCCCAATCCGTGATGCCCATTTGAGCGTTTAGACCTCAGCTGGAGCATTGTGAACATTGCCTGTTGTGCAAGTGGAAACGGCTCTCCGATGAAGTTTTTTTTTGGTTAATGATAGTTTGTGTGGAACGGATTAAACATTGCGAACAGTGGGACTGTCATCAGTGGTGTGGTGCTGCAGGCTGGGCTGTGTCGTGGCCTCCAGGCTTGTGCTGCTCACTCTGCAGGAGACGAGTCGGAGGGAGTCGTTTTTGGCAAAAGCAGAGTTTTATTTACAGTGGTTTCAGAAGTACAAATCAAGTTAAATACACGCATGCGCACAGACGTGCACCACCACCACCACCGCGTCGAAATCTGCACAAGTAGATTGAGGCGGTGGCTTCCTGTAAAAATGTGTTTTTTTGCTTTTTAAAACTTTGGTCAATTTCATTATCTCAAAAAAAAAAGATAAGGGAGGGAGCCCCCAACACCACCACCATTTAAATAAGCGCTTCACTGTCAGCAGTCTGGGGCCACCCACAACCCCCACCCACAACCCCCTCCCCCCCCCCCCCCCAGCAGGGGCAGCCAGTCACACCAGCTTTATTGGAGGCACTTTATAGGGGCCACAAGTTTTGCAGGGTCCACTCCTCTCAGCATCCTCCTCATCATCGTGTGGCGAAGTTTGTTGGGGGAAGAGCGGCAGGGCGAGTGGGCGTGCTGCCCCTGCCCCCACCACTTCCCACAGCAGTCTGGTAAAGGCCTCCAGTGCCACTGCCTGGGTCCATGCTGCCACCTGTGGGTCCATGCTGCCACCTGTGGGTCCATGCTGCCGCCTGTGGGTCCATGCTGCCGCCTGTCCGTCCACTCACTTCCCCCATCTGTCCGTTAGCTGCTCTCTCCCCGTCACGCCTCCCCCGCTGACCAGCACCCTTCACCGGCCATGCCAGGCCCGATGCTGCTGCATCTCCCATGATGCAGCAGCAGCAGCTGCAGCAGATGCAGCAGATGCAGCAGATGCAGCAGATGCAGCAGATGCAGCAGATGCAGCAGATGCAGCAGATGCAGCAGATGCAGCAGCTGCAGCAGATGCAGCAGATGCAGCAGATGCAGCAGATGCAGCAGATGCAGCAGATGCAGCAGATGCAGCAGCTGTAGCCTCTCTCCCCGCATCGCTGGTGCTCAGGCCTCCGTCGGTGGCGCCAGCAGTGGCGCTTGGGCCACCGTGGCATTGGTGGCATTGGTGGCCCCGGTGGTGGCGGCGGCGGTGGTGGCCTCGGCGGTGGTGCCGGCGGTCGTGGTGGCGGTGGTGCCAGCGGTGGCGCCGGCGGCGGCGGCGGCATCGGCGTCCTGCCGGTGCTGCTCGTGGTGGTAGTAGGCGTGGAAGAGGCGCTCGTGTGCGCAGGCGGCCATGGCGGTGTAGGTGTGCAGCAGGAGGAGCGGGAACCGCGACGTGAAGTAGGTGACAAAGTCGTCGGGCACGGCGCCCAGCGTCTGCTGCACGTCGCTCGGCAGCTCGCGATAGTGGTGCTTCTACAGCGGCAACAGCAACAGCAGCAGCAGCAGCAACAGCAGCAGCAGCGGCAACAGCAGCAACAGCAGCAACAACAGCAGCAGCAACAGCAGCAGCAGTAGCAGCAACAACAGCAGCAGCAACAACAGCAGCAGCAACAACAGCAGCAGCAACAACAGCAGCAGCAACAGCAGCAGCAACAACAGCAACAGCATCAACAACAGCAGCAACAACAGCAGCAGCAGCAACAGCAGCAACAGCATCAACAACAGCAGCAACAACAGCAACAGCAGCAACAGCAGCAGCAACAACAGCAACAGCAGCAACAACAGCAGCAGCAACAACAGCAGCAGCAACAGCA